>NC_141044.1:37325000-37545000 GCF_052040795.2 Danio rerio
AAAATAAAATAAAGAAGTAAAATGAAATAATTAAATATGTAAAATAAGTAAATTAAATCAGAGGTTGAGTGGCTGGTTTGCTCATCCAGATATAAAAATAAATAAAATAAAGAAAAGAAATAACCCCAAACACTGAAAAATGTTTCAATAGAATGAGGCCTAAGAAATCTGTCTTTCAATCTGTATTACCGAAGTCATGTCTGCAATCCACATTTAAATAAGATGTGTTTTTAATGTTTGAACTATTTTTAATGGTTTTCCTGATATATGGTTTGCTTTGTATTCACTAGGAATGTCGATCAGGTTTTTTTTTTTTGCCCTCAAGTCCGAGTCATTTGATTTTGAGTATCTACCGATACCAAAACCTGATCTGAAACTTCTATAATACATAAATAAAGAAGAGCGAAGAAACAGATCTAGAATGTTCCTTATTTTTTATTTAATTGACCTTATTTAAACATTCAACAACTCTGTTAACAAACAGAGCACTTCTGTAAAGTAGCTTGAGCAATCAAGTAATAAATAACAATATTTCTTCACCTCTTGCAATTTCAAGTTTACATATCTCACAGTTTGCTATGACAATGTTGTTGTCATCAACTTTATAGTACCTCCAGATGGCAGACATACTCGGATTGTTGCTAGATCAGATATGGTTGTGGCCGAAAGTTATGAAAATTATTTATATTATTTATTAAATTTCCCATCAATTATATTTTATTAATGTCTACCCCCACCCCAACCATAAACTCAGCCGTCACAGTAATGTAAAAACGGTAGTTTTTTTTTTAATTACCTAATACAGCTTTTAGTTTAACACATACTTAATCTATAAAAAAGCAATACTAAAATGCTTTTCAGCATCATTACTTGATATTTCGAACATATTTCAAGATGTGATATAGGCTTTTTACATGTATATATGAGCAATATCACATGAGTAGCAGTGCGATGTGGCTGTATACCAGCACTTGTGGAAGGCATGCGTGCCTTAGTGTCCCACCAGTGACGATATGCAGCTATCTTGCACTGCTACAAGTGTTATATTGCATTTTTACAACAGTTCAACAGCATAATTGTGATTATTAAAAAAGAAAATCAAACATGGAGAGTCTCAAAATCCTTTTGTAAGAGGAACTAATTTCTTCCGCCATTCATTCATATCTCCATCTGACCATCAGAACAGCAGAAACTGCTGCTACTTCACCAACATTATTTTAGAGCTAGTGTTTGAATGATAGCGTAATGTCTAAAGTGATGACAAAACAGGTGATTTTGCTCACATTTAAAAAAATTAGGCTGAACAGCATGAAATGCCATTAGTTGGCAGATTTCCCAGTATTCCTCTGTTGCAATCAGGAGATCACAATAATTAACCCATAAAAAGCCAAAGCTGAGCAAACACTACCAGATTACTGTTATGATTGCGATAAGGAAAAATGCTAAACACATGGAGGATTTCTTCTTTCTTTCTTTTTACTGAACTAGTCTGCACTATTAAAAACTAAGGATACTCCAAAAAGGAGAATCATCAGAAACAAACAGATTGACAACCAAAAAGTAACTCAGGGTTATACAAAGAGTTGCCAACACAAAATACATACATTCCTGATATGCGAGTCCCATCTCACACTTAATACAGTACAATTATATGGTATAAATACAGCACTACAACATACAAAAGAGAGAGAGATCGACTTAGAAAGTGATTTTCCCGTTTAATAATGATTAGATCAACAGTAGTTTGAAATTACGCTGAGTTTTTCTTCTCTAAGGGCTTATTATGCGGTCTCTGTCGCCATCTTTTGGTGGAGCCACAACCGTCTTTGCTCTGCTCATTATGACAGGCTGATGGCCACGAATGCGATTAATCTCTAAAATTATAAATATTTAAAATAGGCACTATCCTTATGAATAAACGGCATAGTTGCAATTTAAACAACAACATTTCCACCACATTTAGGGACATTATGTTGTCCAACAGCAGCAATATTTGTCAAACTGTCGTGAGTTTATTGATCTACTGTCACTCTATGTGGGCGAAGTAATACACAAGAGTGAAGAGGCTGTATTAGTGTTATTCCAAAAATATCACACAGCTAATATCAGCCAATCAGATTCAAGAACCAGACAGAAATGTTGTGTGTGTGTGTGTGTGTGTGTGTATATATATATATATATATATATATATATATATATATATATATATTGTAGCGAGCCATGTAATACCACGTCGCCCTGGGCACAAATCCACACCAGCTGGATCTCTCATCAACCTCGGATCGCTCACAGCTGGACCTCATCAGCCAGGGAGAGATATAAGCCAGCCCCACACAGAAGGAAGTGAGCTTCATTTCAGATGACTCCCTGCGCTAACGCTTGTCTCTCTCTGTCTCTCCCACAGCCGAATCCAGCTCGTGACCGATCCAACACCATCCCTCTCACCAGTCTTCACCTTCTCCCCGGAGCACCTGAGCACGCACCTCTAAGAAGAGCACTCATTCACCCCTTTATCACTTGTAAATAAAAGCACCCTCCGGGGCATTGTTTGTAACTTCATCTACGGTGTTTGTGTTTTCCCTCTGCCTCGCTACAACTGGTGGAGAATACGGGCATTGCAGAGGGAAAAATTCAGAAGAAACACTCACCATTAAGTAGAAAATAACCGCTGAATTTTTCTCTGTGTTTGTTACAGACAGGCATCCGCTCTCTCTCTCTCCCACGCTTCCTCTTACTCGACTGTCAACATCCCGTCGCCATGTCGGTGGAAGAGGTACTGCTCCACCTAGCGGAGATCTCCAGGAAACAGAATTCCATCTCTGAGCAGCTTACAGCCAGACAGGATCGACTGGAACAGCAGCTCCGCCAGGCGGCCAGACACCATCCGACTCCCGAAGTGAGTGCGCATCATCATCTCACTAAACTCAGCGACCTGGATGATATTGACGCTTATTTACATACCTTTGAGGTTATTGCCGAGAGAGAAGGCTGGCCAAAAGAAAACTGGGCGAGAATGTTGGCTCCGTTTCTCACAGGAGAAGCGCAACGAGCATATTTTTCACTAGAGACACCTAAAAATGAAGATTACAAAGCGTTAAAAAAGGAAATATTAGCCAGAATGGGGCTATCCACAATCAGCGCAGCCCAACAGTTTTCCCAGTGGTCTTACGACGAGAAACAACCAGTGAGAACTCAAGCAGCTCAACTTTCTCGCCTGGGAAGGCTATGGTTATTGGGAGGAGATCCCTCGGCGGTCCAGGTCGCTGAGAAGGTGATCATCGAGAAGATGATGCGTGCGTTACCCCGACGTTTGCGAACACTCACCAGCATGCGAAATCCTGAGTCACTGGCCACCCTGGTGGAGGCGATCGAGCTGGCGGAAGCTCACATCGCCCGAGATAATGGGGAGAGAGCGGCTCTGCCACCCCGGAGGGTAAGTGCACCTTGGCGACCGGTGGAGGGCACAGCGCGACCAGGCGGCAGACCAGCGGTCCCCAGCCCGATGGACGAGCCGATGCCCACCGAGCCGACGACGCACTCGACCCCGGCCTGGACAGCAGGGTGCGCGGTACACCGCAATATCCCTCCCGAAGCTCCCACCCATAAAGTCCAGCTAGAGGGTAAAACACAAACGGCCACCTTGGACACAGGAAGCGCCATCACTCTGGTTCACCCGAAGACTTTGAAATACCGCCAGGAAAGTAAAAGTCTTATTCCAATCACGTGTGTACACGGTGATACCCGCCACGTACCCGCCCGAAGAGTGACCATCGCGGCGAAACCAGGCAGCTGGCGCATCGAAGTCGGGGTTGTTCCAGATCTTCCTGTGCCCCTCCTACTGGGCAGAGACTGGCCGGGGTTCGATGAACTTCTCACTCACCACCACGCTCTATCGGCTCGTTCAAAGAAGAAGAACAAGTCACGGGCTCATCGGGACCGCAAACCAGCGCTGATGACCACCGAGAGCGACAGAGGGGGTGAGTCATCAATTTCTGCTAATTTATACTTCGATCTGTTTCAACAGATAACCGCAGGAGGCGATTTTGGCAGAGCACAGAGGGAAGATGAAACGCTCAAACACTGCTGGCCGCAAGTACGGATCATTGAAGGTAATGAGCGACTTCCCAGCCCTCACCCCCTCCCACATTTTATTGTGGAAAATGGTCTGCTGTACTGTGTCGCAGAGAGGCGGGGGGAAAAGAAGACACTATTGGTCGTCCCGAGGACCAAGAGGGAGACGGTCTTAGAACTGGCACATACCCACCCGATGGCTGGACATCTGGGAGCGGCCAACACGGTGAAAAGGATCCGCGACCGTTTCCATTGGCCGGGGCTAGACGGGGAAGTAAAGAGGTATTGCCAGGCATGTGACATCTGCCAGAGAACGTCTCCCCAACGACCACCCCCCAGCCCTCTAATACCACTACCCATCATCGATGTGCCCTTCACCCGAATTGGTATGGACTTGGTAGGGCCTTTGCCGAAGTCGGCCCGGGGACATGAGCACATCCTTGTTATCCTCGATTATGCCACCAGATACCCTGAAGCGATTCCCCTGAGGAAAGCCACATCATCGGCCATCGCGAAGGAGCTGTTTCTGCTATGCAGTCGAGTGGGAATCCCAACGGAGATACTGACCGACCAGGGCACCCCCTTCATGTCCCGGTTGATGGCAGACCTCTGTCACCTACTCAAGGTAAAACGGCTAAAAACCTCTGTATATCATCCACAGACGGACGGCCTTGTCGAGCGCTTTAACAAGACTCTGAAGCAGATGCTCCGACGGGTGGTGGCAGAGGACGGGCGCGACTGGGACCTCATGATCCCGTACGTGTTATTCGGTATCAGGGAAGTCCCCCAGGCCTCCACAGGATTTACCCCCTTCGAACTGCTGTTTGGCCGCCAACCCCGAGGCCTATTGGATGTGGCTCGTCAAGCCTGGGAACAGGAACCAGCCCCCCAGCGGTCGGTGATTGAACACGTACGGGACATGAGAGAACGCATCGACAAAATCATGCCCATCGTCAAACAACACCTGACCGAAGCCCAGCGCGCCCAGCAGAGATTGTATAACCGGCCCGCCCAACCCAGAGAGTTCCACCCAGGGGACAAGGTGATGATACTCATACCTACCACAACGTCGAAGTTCCTCGCATCCTGGAAGGGACCATACACCGTGGTAGAAAGGGTAGGGCCGGTAAATTATCGAGTCCGTCAGCCGGGACGAAGACGGGAAGAACAACTCTACCACATAAATCTTATGAAGAAGTGGGTTGCAGCTCCAGGTCATCTCGTTGCCTTCGCTGAAGAAACTCTTCCCGTTGTCCACATTGGTGAGCAACTCTCACCAAATCAGAAGGCGGAGCTGCAAGCCTTGGTTGGTCAGTTCAAGGATGTGTTCTCGGAGAAACCGGGCCGAACCTCCATCATCCAACACAACATTATCACTCCTCCTGGCACCATCGTCCGGCAAAGGCCTTATCGAGTTCCAGAGGCTCGCAGGCTGGCTATCGACGAGGAGATCCAGAAGATGAGAAGGTTAGGCATCATCGAACCATCCCGTAGCCCGTGGTCCAGCCCAATAGTGATGGTCCCCAAACCCGATGGCACCCTCCGTTTCTGCAACGACTTCAGGAAACTCAATGAGATCTCCAAGTTCGACGGATACCCCATGCCTCGGGTGGACGAGCTGCTGGATAGGCTGGGTGGAGCCCGATTTATCTCCACCATCGACCTCACCAAAGGCTACTGGCAGTTACCACTCAGTGAAGACGCCAAGGAGAAAACCGCCTTCTCCACACCCGGTGGGCACTGGCAATACCGGGTTCTTCCCTTCGGGCTCCACGGGGCCCCAGCCACATTCCAAAGAATGATGGACATCCTGCTGAGGCCCCACCAGCCATATGCAGCAGCCTACCTGGACGACCTCATTGTCCACTCAGAGTCATGGGAAGAACACCTATCCCGGTTACGGAGGGTGCTCTTAGATCTTCGACGGGCTGGGCTCACAGCTAATCCCAAGAAATGCCACCTGGGTCTAGCCGAAGCCAGATACCTCGGGTTCCACATTGGACGAGGTCTCATACAGCCACAGCAAAACAAGGTCAAGGCACTACAGGAAACTCCACAACCCACCACAAAGACCCAGGTACGTGCATTTCTGGGGTTAGCGGGCTACTATAGATGTTTCATACCTAACTTCTCATCCATAGCCAGCCCTTTGACAGACCTGACCAGAAAGGGGCAGCCGGAGAGGATAAGATGGACCAAGGAAGCCGACGATGCGTTCCGAGCCCTAAAGAAGTCCCTCACGTCCTCACCGGTACTGCACGCACCTGACTTCGGCTGCCCCTTCATTCTACAGACGGATGCTTCCGACTCGGGCCTGGGCGCGGTCCTCTCCCAGGTCCACGGCGATGAAGAACATCCCATAATGTACGTGAGTCGGAAGCTGACCCCCGCAGAGACCCGCTACGCAACGGTGGAGAAGGAGGCCCTGGCGATCAAGTGGGCAATCCTGGAGCTAAGGTACTATCTCCTTGGCAGGAAATTCACTCTGGTGACCGACCACGCCCCGCTACAATGGATGGCGACAGCGAAGAACAACAACGCTCGGGTCACCAGGTGGTTCCTGTCGCTCCAGGATTTCAACTTCGACGTACAACATCGAGCCGGGGCCTCCCACGGAAACGCAGACGGACTCTCACGGCTCTGGTCAGGATGGGCAGGTCTGTCGAAACATTCTACCCCCCCTCTCAATACACTGCTCTTCCTTCGCAGGACACCCAGGACCAGGACGACGCTAAGGGGGGGGGAATGTAGCGAGCCATGTAATACCACGTCGCCCTGGGCACAAATCCACACCAGCTGGATCTCTCATCAACCTCGGATCGCTCACAGCTGGACCTCATCAGCCAGGGAGAGATATAAGCCAGCCCCACACAGAAGGAAGTGAGCTTCATTTCAGATGACTCCCTGCGCTAACGCTTGTCTCTCTCTGTCTCTCCCACAGCCGAATCCAGCTCGTGACTGATCCAACACCATCCCTCTCACCAGTCTTCACCTTCTCCCCGGAGCACCTGAGCACGCACCTCTAAGAAGAGCACTCATTCACCCCTTTATCACTTGTAAATAAAAGCACCCTCCGGGGCATTGTTTGTAACTTCATCTACGGTGTTTGTGTTTTCCCTCTGCCTCGCTACAATATATATATATATATATATATATATATATATATATATATATATATATATATATATATATATATATATATATATATATATATATATATATATATAATGACATAGCTAAGATTTCCACATTTGCATGGATCATTCTGACAGTTTTTTACATGTTTTTTTGCATTTATTATTATCAGAATTATCAATATTGAGATGTCTTCTTTAGCATTATATAATAATAATAGTAATATATATTAATAATAATACAAAATATATAAAACACAAAACTAAACTTACGACTTGACCATATAATACATGCACGCACACATGCATGCACCCTTAAAATGTAATTAAAATCCAATTGATCAATATGACTTAACTAATTATACATATTTCTTTTCATAATTAATTATGCTGATATTCTTAAATTTTAAAGTCAATGACACCAAATGTTGAGCCACAATTTCAATTCACAAAATCATACGTTATGAAGTTAAACAGACGCCTTCATTGCTAACTTGTTTTTCCATCGTCGCAATTTGTTTTCACTGAATGGGAAAAAGAAGCAGGTTTGAAGAACCTCACAGGAAGGGTAAATGATACAGATTTGCAGTTGCAGTCAGGCTACTCCTTTAAATCTCAATCCAAACCTTATTGTGTTGGGAAATAGAAAGTCATGCACTCGCCGGAAACAATTACTGCCGGGTGCGACACCATCAGATCCGTCTACAGCCATTCAGATCACTTCTACAGTTCATCTCAAATGAACCGCTTCAACTCGGAGCCGCAGGATAACCTCTGAGGACTCTTCACAACCGCCCAAACCACGCTTTGAAGTTCAGTGAGAAGACAGAGCTCTTACCCAACACATCTCATCGTCACAGCGAGAGCGTTCTCATAAACATTTCCATAAAAAACCCAACACCGGAAAACAGAGCAAGAGGAATTTGGAAGATGTGTGTACAGAAAACCGCAGTCAAAACAGACACGGCGCTCACAGGGCGGTGTGTTTTTCAGCAGTGTCATTCATTTGACAGACTCACTTCCACACTTCGACAGCAAATCACAACATGTTGCTTTTTGCACAGATTTGCGAATGTGTGTGCAGTCACGCGCTGGTACACTGAGTCACCTTTTCAAGGCTACTTTCTGCATTTCGTCTCTGTTTTGTTTCAGAATGCTGATTACATCTTGCACATCTGGGCTTCTCAATTAGTCGTCCGCAACCAAGGAGAAAACTAGCATTTGCCAGCATTCGTCAGAATCGACTAAGAACACTATTTGGACCTTTAATTTTGCTCATGGCTAAACAGTTTGTACTACAGTACGTGGTATGACTGTGCAATATGACAGTTAATAGTGTGTGGACAAAACAAAAAGTGTTTCTTGCCTGTCTTGTTTATTTCGTAGTCACAAAACGCATTGGTTACAGATAGTAATACTTTTTTTTTATAATTTATTTGAGTCCAAATTACTAGAAAGACAGAAACGAGTGAGGAAATTGCAACCTTGAAAGTGCAAGGTTTAAATTTAGCATTTTATTTAGCCGTATTTTGTATTTTTATGTTGAACCTGTAATCATATGTTTATGAAAAGGGTTTTCTATTTTTATTCATATTTATATTTCTACATTTTTATCAAACATTTGCCCTGACGACCTGAATAAAGAGAGAAATCCATGGTTTCCACTACATTCAAAACCCACTCAAAACTTAGGGCTTCTGATAGTGTTAGTACCCAGAAAAGCAAAGTCTACTAAAGGAGGTCGAGCCTTGTCATTTATGGCTCCTACACAGACATTGACTTCAGCAGGTAAAAACTCTAATGAAGGACGGCTGCTTCTCACTCAGGGTTGTCTATGCTAATGAGGGAGAGATTAAATCAAAGTGTTTCTTTTATCAAGTTTAATTATAAAAAAAAGTATATAAACAATTATTTTTTACTATTAGTCTCTGGCTATATTCCAGGTTCAAATTACAGGGGGGTTTGGGGGGGATTGATCTTTCTAATTAAGGCTTGATCCCCTCTGAAGGATGTCAAAACAAGATGCGTGGGGGGTCTGCCCTTTGAAACGAAGAAAAAAAAATTCACTCTGATCTGTATATTAAATAATAATGTTCACAATTAAAATAATAGACACCTATTAGACCTTCTGCATGCACTGGGGCGATTTGCTGCCGAGTGTGACGCAGCTGTGATGAGAATCAGCACCTCCAAGTCTGCAGCGGCAGCAGTAATGCAGTTGATGTAGCGGTCCGTTGTGGTAAATAAGAAGCTGAGCTGAAAGGCAAAACTCTCGATTTACCGGTCAATCAACATTCCTACTCTCACCCCAAAGCTCATGACCAAAAGGACAAGATCTCTGATACTAGAGGCCGAAATGAGTTTCTATCGCAGGGCGGCAAGGCGCACACTTATACATAAGGTGAGAAGCTCTGTCACCTGAGATGAGCTTGGAGTAAAGCCCCTGCTCCTCCACATCGAGAGAAGTCAGCTGAGGTGGCTTGGACATCTGTTTTGGATGCCTCTTGGCCATCTGTTTTGGATGCCTCTTGGACATCTACCTATCGAGGTGTTTCAGGCATGTCCCACCGAGAGGAGCCCTTGGGGAAGACCCAGGACCAGTGGAGGGACTATGTCTCTCACTTGGCCTGGGAACACCTCTGGATTCCCCCGAAGGAGCTGGAGGAAGTGTCTGGGGAGAGGGAAGTCTGCGGTTCTCTTTTAAGACTGCTACCACCTGCGACCCTTCCCCAGGAAAGCAGTAGAAAATGAATGAATGAACATCCATTTGACCACCCCAATAAGGGTTTATACCATTATAAATGCATCATTTAGAGCACCGATATACAGGGTAAGAGTTCAGAAGACATGGAGAAAAACAAGTTCTCTCATAAAATAGGGGTTTGTTTCTACATATTGCCTGAAAAAAACGTTAATATAGATGCATTGTTTGCATAGTTTGTCCTAAAGTAAGCCAAAATTAGGTCAGAATACACTAAATATCCTACAAAACACTGAAAATTGAAATACATTTTATGAAGAAATTAAATGTCATTTAAATAAACATACATTTGATTCACTGAAGCATGTATTACACAAACTAACATTAGCAAAAAAGTCCCCCCTCCCCCCTATGTCAATGTATAATTCGCACACTGGCTACCCTCACACAATGTTGTAGAATTTCCATGATATGTCCTCTTTAAGGTGTTGAAAGCATCATTACATGTTATGAAGTTGCAAATGTGAGATCTTTCCCGACAGTGGCCATTTCAGCATGTCAAAAGTAAAGCGGTCTCTTGTAATTTAGCAGTCCTCTTGTGAATGGAGACTGTGACATTCAGAGACGCATGTTTGTCTCATCGATTTGCGTCTAGCTCAGAAAGCATCGCTCATTCCCGCCGGTCTCCCTTCTTCTCCCCATTCCACCGCCTCCCCTCTGAACAGACGCGGAATACCAATGATATGTGATATTTAAATGCTCGTGATATTTGCACAATTCAAACAGGCGTCTCTCTCTCGCAGGGGTCGCGCTGGTGACAAACACATGCAAATTACCGGTGCAGAAAATGTGCTAATGTCATCCGAAGAGTTCAGAAACAGAGCTCTATAGTGTTCAGAAGAGTAGTCTATTTTAGTGCAGACATCTGATTCGGATGGAAATGTACAGCCTCTAATCAATTGGACAATCAAACGTTTCAGTCAGCTCAGTGACGCAAATTTTTCACAGCGTGCAAATATAAAAATACGCTCAATGTTTTAAGTTCTTTTATAAAAGGAGTAGCAGCAGGACTTGTTATGTGCAACAAAACAGATGCAGATCCGTCAACCCTGAAATGAAATGTGGCATCAATATTGTGCTATGAACTTTCCATCTGCCTGAAAACAAGTCAATTAGGTAGCATCAGCAAAAACAGAAAAAATCATTAAATGTTGCCATGAATAAAAAATGTGTTTAATACTGGAAAAAGCAATTAATGATATGTTCTTGTGCTCAAGTTGCTATTTTCAATAAAAAATAACATTACACTTAAATTATTATTATTATTATGATTATTATTATTATTATTATCATTATTAAACTTGTAATAATCCCGAAATATATATTATATTGTGACTGATATTATAATAAATGTGACATTATAATTAATATTAAACTTGTAATATTCTCTAAAGAGTGTCTGCAAAAAACAATTCATTTATCTTTTAAACATATTTATAAAATATTGTGACTATTGTTATTACTACAAAATTGTAACATTGTGACATTTTTATTAGACTTGTAATATTTTCTGAAAAGTATAATAATGTGACTATTATTATAATAAGATTGTGACATTATTATTATTATTATTAAACTTGTAATAATCCCAGAAAAATATAAAATTGTGACATTATTGTTATTATTATTTTGTATTATTATTATTATTATTATTATTAAACTTGTAATATTTGCCGAGGAATATCTGCAAAATATCTTTTTACAAATATATTAAATATTGTGACTATTATTATTATTATTATTATTATTATTAATATTATAAAATTGCAATATTGTGACATTATTTTTATTATTATTATTAGACTTGTAATATTTTCTAAAAAAATATTATATTCTGACTTATAATAAAATTGTGACATAATAATAATAATAATTATTATTATTATTATTATTATTATTACAACTACTACTACTACTACTACTACTATTAAACTTGTAATATTCCCTTAAGAATACCTGCAAACACAATTATTACACAATATTATCTTTTACAATAATTTACAATGTTGTGACTATTATTATTAAATTTGTAATATTCTCTGTAGAATGTTTGCAAAACACAATTATACTATTTTAAAAATATTTAAAATCTTGTTACTATTATTATTATTATTATTATTATTATTACTATTATTATGCTATTACACTTGAAACTTGAAGAATGTCTTCTAAACATTACTTTTAAAAAAAATATATAAAATATTGTATTTCTCAATAATATTATTAATAATAATAACATTAGTAGTATTATAAGTAGTAATAGTATTGAATTTAAAATATTATTATTATTATTTTTTATTATATTGTATTAAACTTTGAAAATCTGCAGTTAAAGTGTTCGTTTACCCCCCCCCCAAAAAAAAAAACCCGATAATTTAGTCAACTCAAAAATTATTTTATTGTGCATTATTTGTACTGAAAACAAATTTTCTGCTTCATATTTTTCTAAAAACCACGATAAATTGTATTTTCATGACTTTTTTGATAAATAGAAAGTAAAAAAAAAACTGAACTTATATTAAACAAAATATATTATACATGACTTTATGATCACTTTTAATCAATTTAAAAATGAATAAAATATTGTGCTAAAATAAAAAAAAAATTAAATAAAAAAATAAAAATACATTTATCTTTGGTATTTTGTTCATATTTTGCTTTATATTTTTATATTATATTTGTTTATATTTTGCTTTTTAGCTAATATTAATAAATGTTAACTAAAAGCAAATGCAAAACAACAACAACAACAAATTAAATAAATTAAAAAACAAAGAAATGTAAAATGTAAAATGAAAAAAATCTTTATTAAAAAAAACTAAAGTGAAAAAGAGTAAATAAATATAAAATCAAACTATAAACCAAATAAACTATATATGACTCTAAAGTATATGACTTTATTTCTTTCTAAAAACCACAGTCAGAATAGTTTTAGCTTCCATAAGTGCATAAATGTGACATAAACCTAACAAATACTTCACCAGGGGGTTAACACACGTCTTCAGATCATTGCGTTTCTCTAACACATATTTCTTAAACTCAAATTACTGACTTCCATTGGCAGAAGGCTATAACATCAGTTGAACATAACTTAATGACAACATACTGTTATACTGTCATTATATCTATACCAATCTGAGAGCACTTAACTTTAAAACAGAACTAAAGCACATAATAATCTGCATGTGCAAATAAACCACTGGATCAAAGATAATAATGTTGTAAATAATAGGATAAGTCATGGATATTAATTTCGTTTAGCCTGTATATGTTTTTGACTCTCAAAATGCCAGTGAACATCTTTAATGGTCTATTGAAGACAAAAAATAAATAAATAAAAAATTCCCAGTCAGCCTGAAGGCGAGTAAATAACCAGCAGATATTAATGTCTGGGTGAACTGTCTCTTTAAATGTTAACCGCACCTGCTCTCATTAGTGACCCGCTCACTTCATTTCCTTGAAATTAATCACGGAGTGGCTGTGGCTTAAAAGGTTATTGATTGCCTAAAATGTCAAGACGTTCAACGGGTTTGTAAAGCGAGTGATTTGAAAACGTCTCTCCCGTTACGGAAACAGAAAGCAGCATTGAGCTCGGGAGGAATCTAACGGTTATTAACACAATAACACAGCTTGAGATAATGGAGCAGGAAACAACAGTTGAAATGCCCCAGACGACTGATAAGTTCACTTGTGTTGCGCTGAGAGCATCGTGTGCTGTTCGGAAAGTGCCAAGTGAGAAAGCAGTACTGTAAACATTATTGTGTGTTACTGGAAATCATCACTTATGCTCACACTGTAAAAAAGTGATTAGTTACTTAAAGAGAGAGTAAACTAGGGCTGGACGATGTGGCAAAAAAATTATATTACGATATATATTACTTAATTTCGGTCGATAGGATATGATTCTGATATCAATATGAACAATATTAAAAAGACAGAAAAAAAATGCCAAGAATGCATGCAATAGATGTCTGTACCTACAAATGTCTGCAAACTTAATTTGCAAAGTCAATAATACCTCCAGGCTCTTATGACCTTTTTTTATATATATATATATATATAAAAAAGTACAAAAAAAATTCTAATGTTTAAAATTTGTATTTAAAATCTTTTTATATCTATTTAGCCTTTACAAACAGAATCGAAATTAATATATACTGGGAAACACTCTCACATTCCATTCACACACACACACACACGCACGCACGCACACACGCACGTTTGTTTTTGTGAAAAGTGGGGACATTACACAAGTTTCCATTAATTTTATATGGTCCAAACCGTATATTATATTGCCCTCTTCCCACCCCACCCCTAAATCCAACCATCACAGAAGCTTTACTCTCTAAATAAACTCATTCTGTAGGATTTATAAGCATTTTGAGTATTGAGGACGTCACTAATGTCCTCATATTTCACCTTCTTTTTGTAATACCTGTGTCATACTTATGTCATTATACAGATTTGTGTCCTGATATGTCACAAAAACACGTACACACACACACACACACACACACACACACACACACACACACACACACACACACACACACGCCAATTTAGTTCATCCAATTCACCTGTAGCGCATGTGTTTGGACTGTAGGGGAAACTGGAGCACCCTAAAGGAAACAAAAAGTGGTTAGGCTACCCATGTGTAAACTCTGGCCGCCCCCTGTGGCCACCCCAATATGATTTTGCTGTTGATATTATTAACTTAAATGTACTTGCGAAAAGATTCACAATATTTCAACAAATAAATAATTCATTAAATAAATAAATATTAGCCACTAAATTATTGCGGATTGATTGGTGCCACTGACGTAGCTGATTTACTGCTCCTCCCCCTTCCCGATCCTTGTTGACAGCACGCACACACTTTTAATAGACAGCAATGGCAATTTAATATTGACCATTTTAATATTGAAGTTCATTAATAGAAACTGTATTAATGAAACTGTGGGTCAAAAAGGAATATGGATAAATGACATTATCAGAGTCTGTATAGTAAGTGTGTGTTTGTGTGTATAGTAATGTCTTTTGCTTATTTGTTTGTTTTATTAACTAATTAATTCATTAATCTTCATTAATTTTAGACATGGCGTATGCGGTATGCTGTACAAAAATGTTTGTGAAAAATAACTGAAAAGTTATTTATATATATGAAAAGTGTTTTTAAACTAAATATTGATTTTTTATTTCATTGAATTTGAATTTATTGATTTTTTCAGGAATAAATTGCAATATTTAAAAAGTAATCAATTAAACCACATTATTTAATTAGCTAGAAACAAAAATATAACATTACACTGAATTCAATATGGGCGAGGCAGTGGCAAAGAAAGTCGCTGGGTCGCTGGTTCGAACCTCGGCTCAGTTGGCGTTTCTGTGTGGAGTTTGCATGTTCTCCCTGCCTTCGCGTGGGTTTCCTCCGGGTGCTCCGGTTTGAGTGTGTGTGGATGTTTCCCAGAGATGGGTTGCGGCTGGAAGGGCATCCGCTGCGTAAAAACTTGCTGGATAAGTTGGCGGTTCATTCCGCTGTGGCGACCGCGGATTAATAAAGGGACTAAGCTGACAAGAAAATGAATGAATGAATGAATTCATTATTATTAATTATTATTATATGTGTGTGTGGCAACCTGTGTCGGCCTCTTCTGGCCACCCCTAAGAAAATTTTCTGGGTGTGCCACTGAGAGGAAACCCACACCAACATGGGGAGAACATGCAAACTCCACACAGAAATGCCAACTGGCCCAGCCGGCATTCAAACCATCGACCTTCTTGCTGTGAGGCGACAGTGCTAACCACTGAGCCACCCAGTGTACATTTAACATCATCTTTTTTTTTGTTGTTGTCAAAGACAAAACGGAGAGTGTTTGTAGTTAAACATCTCTCTTCTTTTTCATTTCTGACACCGATCCTCTGCTGTGCTTTTGGGTTTGTCTTGATTCAGTGTGTCAGTCGCTGACTCAGGTCCAAAGGGAGAATTTTTTTTCCACACCATAAATTGAACAGAGACCACATTTACTGAGATACTGAGAGCCTCAAAGCTCAGAGTGCTCATGTCAGCAGATTTAGGGTCAGTCGCACAGACACATGGCTGATTTAGGGGATGCGTTTTAGCACAAACAACCCAAGAACCCCAGAGACAGTGTTGGTTAGCAGTGCTGCCCTACTGTAGCTTAGCATGTGTATTTTATCATCTTTCTGATTTTGAATTGACCTGTTTGATTTTGTTTTAGCCTTTCTGAGTTTTGTTCTTGAACCGATTGATCTGTCAGAAATGTGAAAGCGATTATTAATCTCAGTTATTTCTGTTCCAAGAGGGCTGTAAAAACCGTGAGTTTTTATTTATAAATTTATTATAACTAGGATGATTTTTTTTTAGCATTATTAGTGTTTAAAATAATTATTCTGATGATAAATTGATAAATGATAAATTGTATTTTCAGGATTTTTTGGATGAGATAAAGTAAAACTAACAGCATTTATATTAAATAGAATATCTTATAAATATCTTTGTTCAATTTTTATTCAGTTAAATATTAAATAAATTGTCCGTTATTGAATTAAAAAAAAGTATTTTATATACCAAATTTATATATGTAAAAGCAACAAATGTAAAAGCAACAAGAAATGTAAAAGCAACAAATCAAACTAAGTGAAAAATATTCAAAAACAATCATAATAAATTAATGTTAAATATAATGAATTAAAAAATGAACTAAAACCAAATAAACAACAGAAATGCATTTATTATTCACTTCGATAAATGTATTAATTAGTAAAATATTCCTAATGAATGAACCAATTTTTAAAAGTAAAACTCGTGGTACTTTTGAAATATAATAACAATATATCATGTTAATATTAACCAACGCTACTGTTTTGTGTATTCATGACATTCAGAAGTGTTTCTTGAGCCCAAATCAACCTAACAAAATGGTTTACTGTATAAAGGATTAGATTACACTAAAACAGGAGTAATAATGGGGAAAATTCAGCTTTGAATTATAGAAACAAATGACATTTCAAAATACATTTACACTGCAATTGTTTCTTTTAAACTGAAATAATATCTCACAATATTAAAGGTTGTATAGATCTTTTTTTGTTCAGTCCCAGCTTATGAGCAATAAATAAATAAATATTAATAAAAATAAATATATCAATATTTTTGTTCAGTTCCAGCTCATGAGCAATAAATAAATAAATTATTTTAAAAATAAATAAATAAACAGACATTTTTTGTTCAGTTCCAGCTTCATTAACAATAAATAATTAAAATAATAATAAAATACATAAATTACTAAATTTTAAAAAACATTTACAGTGAAAAAGTTTAAACTAAAATAATATTTCACAATATTAAATATTACACACATATATATATATATTGTTAAGGTTTAGCTCCTGAGCAATAAAATAAATAAAAATAAATAAATATTTTTGTTCAGTTCCAGCTTCATTAACAATCAATAAATAAAATAATAAAAATAAATACATACATTTTAAAATACATTTACACTGGAAACACTTATTTTAAACTGAAATAATATTTCACAATGTTAAAGGTTTTCTATATAAGTATTTTTTTTTAGTTCCAGCTCATGAGCAATTAATAAAGAAAATACTAATAAAATAAATAAATAAATAAATACATATTTTTGTTTAGTTCCAGCTTCATTAACAATAAATAAAGAAAATAATAAATACATTTTAAAACACATACACTGGAAACATTTATTTGAAACTGAACTAATATGTCACAACATTAAATGATTTATATATACATATTTTTTGTTCAGTTCCAGCTCACGAGCAATAAATAATAATAATAATAATAATTAAATAAATAAATAAATAAATAAATAAATAAATAAATAAAAAATAGATAAATAAATAAACAAACTACATTTTAAAATACATTTATACTGGAAACAGTTATTTTAAACTGAAATAGTATTTCACAATATAATTTTTTTATAAAACATATGTTAAATAAATCCACAATATTAATAATAATAATAATAATAATAATAACAAAACAACAAACAAATAAAATGTAATAAACTTAAATAAAATTTAAATCTAACATTTCTAACCAGCATTGTAAGTTACTCTGTTAACATTTGTGAAGCGCTAGAAATCAGTCATCAGTCAAACACATGAAGCTAAGAGATGTTGATCTATACAAAAATATAACGATATCTCAGAAATAAGTCTATTTCAGAAATAAGTCTATAGAGCACACAGAAAGCATTGTGGGTTTTGAAAGGTCTGTTGTTTCACCTGTTTGTGTTTATTTTGCTATCATAATCACAGAATCTTCAGATGTCTGCTGGAGAAAAGCCTTCATCTTCAAAACAAAGAAACGTTCTACAGAAATAGTTCACGTCATTAGAGATTGTGCGAGCTCTGGAAATCCTTGCAAAATATGAAGTTAATCATTTGCTGTAAAAAAAAAGAAAGAAAGAAAGATTAATTCGTTTCCATAATGAGAAATTATATAAATGACAGTTGCTCTGACTGGTGTTCTGTGTGATGCAATCTGATTTGAAACATGTTGGTTTAAGTGAGAAATAATTGCATTTTGAAATGGGTTTAATATTGAATAAATTGTATTTGGCAAAAAAACACTTAGGTTTAAATTAGATGACTTAAATTAAAATAAATAAAAGGTGAATACATGCTTAAATAAATATTTAAATTATTTACAATATGACATCCCAAAAACACAAAGTAGATTAAAAGATAAAATAAAAATCTATTAAATCAAAGAAGGTCGCTGTTTCGAGTCCTGGCTGGGTCAGTTGGCATTTCTGTGTGGAGTTTGCATGCTCCATCTGTGTTGGTGTGGGTTTCCCCAGGAGTCCAAACACATGCACTATGGGTGAATTGAATGAACTAAATTGGTCGTAGTGTGTGTGTGTGTGTGTGTGTGTGTGTGTGTGTGTGTGTGTGTGTGTATTTTTATGGATGTTTCCCAGCACTGAGATGCAGCTGGAAGGTTAGGTGCTGTGTAAAACATATGCTGGATAATTTATCGGTTCATTCCACTGAAGTGACCCCTGATGAAGAAAAAGACTAAGCAGAAGGAAAATGAATCAATGAAATGAAACATAAACCAAAGCCATTAATTAAGTGTAATAAATAATAAAAAAATAAAATGAGTATCTTTGTGAACCAAACGTAACTATACAAAACAAAAACTACAACAAAGTAATAATTAAAAACCAAATGAAGGTAAAAATAATAAAACAAACACTAAAAAGGAAAAAAAGGAAATTAAAAAAATTACATGAAAAAAAAATAAATAAATAAACAAATGTAAAAACAAGAAAACAAAAGTTGAATTAACTATGAAAATAACAAAAAAGAAAAAATTAATTAAAATAGAAAATAAAAGTTTATGCTTCATAGGATAAAATAACGCATACAAACTGCATAAAACGCAATGAAATGCATAATTAAAAAATAAATAAATAAAAATAAAAAGCTTAAAGTCTGTAGAATGCAATTAAATAACAATAAAATACAATAAAAA
The DNA here is from genome assembly GCF_052040795.2 of Danio rerio. NCBI lineage: Eukaryota > Metazoa > Chordata > Actinopteri > Cypriniformes > Danionidae > Danio > Danio rerio. Next base: position 37,344,511 of record NC_141044.1, read on the forward strand.
ATGTATTAGCCTGAAATAAAATGGAAAAATGTATAATATGCATATATTTTTAAATAAATAATAAAAATTTAAGTCAAATAAAAGATTAAAGTCTGTTGTATTTATGCAATTAAAATAGATCTATAAATAAATAAAAAATATAACACATAATAAATCCTATTATAAACTAATATAACAAAATAAAAATAAGCATAAAATTAAATATAAAATGAAATGCATAATTAAATTTAGATTAAATAAATAATCTAATAAAACATTAAAGCCAGTTGTATTTATGCAATTAAACTAGATAATACAAATATATAAAATATAATATAATGAAATTATATAATACACAAATTGCATTAATTAAAAATATATAATATATAAAAAAACAAAAAAATTTAATTTACATTTACAAAAATAATTACATATATAAGTAATTAAAACTACAAATACAAAATAATGAATAAAATAATATAATAAACAAAAATCCCTAACGATGCATATATTAAAAATGGTATAAAACATAAAAGAAAATATGTTCATTCATTTTCTTTTCGGCTTAGTCCCTTTATTCATCAGGGGTCACCACAGCTGAATGAATCAATTATCCAGTAAATGTTTTACACAGCAAATGCCCTTCCAGTTGCAACCCAGAACTGGGAAGCACCCATTCTAACTCATTCACACACATACACTATGGCCAATTAAGCTTATAAAATTCACCTATACCGCACGTCTTTGGACTTGTGGGGGAACCTGTAGCACCCGGAGGAAAGCCACACGAACATGGGGAGAACATGCAAACTACACACAAAAATGCCAACTGACCCAGCCAGGACTCGAACCAGCGACCTTCTTGCTGTGAGGTGACAGTGCTAACCTCTGAGCCATTGTGTCACCCAAAAATAATATTTATATATATACATAAACACAATAAAATAATAAAGTATGTTATATTTATGCCACTTAAGCCTTAGTTAAGCAGAATACAATATGCACACCCTATGTAGTCAATACAGCACACAGCATCCACAACCTTTAAATCAAATGGATCCCCACTGCAAACGACTGTACCTGGACAAACGCAGGATTGACGCTTTCCTGTTCTCATGGCAACATTATTACAGAAATCTCAACCAGAACACAAGTGACTGATCCTCTCCACTTCACACCAGTCACGATCGATCCTCCAAAACCACAAATCAGCCCGAGCAGCACATCTGAAAAACTCGGGAAAACATGGCATGCCATTTCTGCATGGTACATTAAAAGTAGTCCAGCATTAGCCCATAAATCTGTCTTCTACTCGGCCTGGAGTAGATTGAAGCATCTTCTGGAGAAGCAGCTGCCAAACAAAAGCAGCTTTCTGATAAAAGAGCATTAGCACTGGTTTTAAACTGGGCTCCAATGGCGATGAATGAGGGCCGTGTGCCGTTGGCAAGGCAACCGTGTACCTCAATGTGCTTGATTGTTATCTGATGATTGAACCATAGGAAAAGCAGACTGGACCGTTTCTCCAATGCAAGTGTGCTTCGAGGACATAAATAAAGGCTTGTTCAACACGACCCTGGAAGAGTACGCAAAATACTCACACACTGTCAGTTCATACCATGTGTACATAATTATTGGCCAGCGTTTTGATATAATGAATAAAGATAGAAAAAGTGTCCCCCATTTAATGAAAAGTGACCATGCAAAATGACAAAGTTGTGCATTTAAAAATGGTCTATTTATTTAAAATGAAAATCAAACAAATTATAAAAACAAATAAATACTTAAACTAAAATAGTTGACAATTTTCTAGGTTGTAAATGCATAAAAAACAATAATAAAATAATAAAAAGCTTAAGATCAGTCAGGTTTGTGTGATTTAAAGTCTGTTCTATTTATGTAATTAAGTAGGATCTATAAATAAAACTGTAAAACTGTAAACAAAACAAAAATAAAATAAAATTGTATGCATCATAGGATAATGCAGAAAATAAAATACAAAAAAATATGAAATGCACCATACTTAAGTAAAATAACGTTAAATAAAATAGAAAAGCGTAAAAGCATAAAAAATAAAATTAAATCTAAGAGTAAATAATAAATATTAAATAAATTAATATATAATAAATAATATATTAAATAAAATTAAACAAGCATAAAATAAAATGGAATATATAATGTAAAATATAAAGTTCTGTCTGGTTCTCAAATCTGATTGGCTGATAGCTGTGATATATTTAAGTAATATCAGCACCCGCACTATGGAAGGTAAATCCTGCCAATTTTAAATAAATCAAATAAACATTGAAAATGAAAATCAGATTAACAATTTCGTTTTAAAACACTGTTCGCAAAATATCTGCCAAAATTGAAAATGAAATTAAATTATTTCATTTTTATTTTCACTTTGACAACACATCGTCCCTGTCAAATTGATCATTAAAATGAAGTTGCCGATTTAACATTTCATTTTCACTGCATTTCCGCATCAAGACTGCCAATATTAAAATGAAAAGCCAAACTGAAAAATAAAATGCAAACACAATTTTTACAAAGCGTGCTATTAATGTTCACGCTATAATAGTGACACAATTCAAATGAAAATGTAAATTTAAGCTTTCCTTTTATTGACGCTTTTTCATTTCAGTTTTCATTTTCGATTTCATTTTCAACTTCAAGCTGCATGCAAAGCCTATGCTAATCAGTGGGAGGGGTGTATTCGAGTGACGTCGAGTGCTTTCGAGACCGAGGGCAGAAGCACGGTTTTGATGGATGGGACAGCGTGAGTTACTGGTGTAAATACAGTATAACAGAAGTAAAATGGCAAAACTGTTAGTCAGCCTTTACGTGAAGCAGCTGCTGCATTGGTAGAGCAAGAGGAACACGGGACACAGGAGAACCAAACGTCGGTGTAATTTGCAGATGATCCCTAACACTGCGTGCATGACTGTGGCGAATATCAAACCTAAAACCAACTTTACCGTGCTGATTTAGCTGTCCTTCAACGATTTTAGGACTAACAAGTTGTTAACGTCACAAGACCTAATACAGTATATACAATACGACTTCATCACAAGGCCTACCGCACTTACGCTGCAGTTTCTCTGCCCACTGAGGAAGTCCGCGACTCCTGCTGCGGGACGGAAGTTTGACGTTTGGTTCTCCTGTGTCCCGTGTTCCTCTTGCTCTACCAATGCAGCAGCTGCTTCACGTAAAAGCTAACAGTTTTGCCATTTTACTTCTGTTATACTGTATTTACACTAGTAACTCACGCTGTCCCATCCATCAAAACCGTGCTTCTGCCCTCCGGCTCTGTGAAACCACTCGACGTCACTCGAATACGCCCCTCCCACTGATTAGCATAGGCTTTGCATGCAGCTTGAAGTTGAAAATAAAATCGAAAATGAAAACTGAAATGAAAAAGCGTCAATAAAAGGAAAGCTTAAATTTACATTTTCATTTGAATTGTGTCACTATTATAGCGTGAAAATTAATAACACGCTTTGTAAAAATTGTGTTTGCATTTTATTTTTCAGTTTGGCTTTTCATTTTAATATTGGCAGTCTTGATGCGGAAATGCAGTGAAAATGAAATGTTAAATCGGCAACTTCATTTTAATGATCAATTTGACAGGGACGATGTGTTGTCAAAGTGAAAATGAAAATAAAAATGAAATAATTTCATTTCATTTTCAATTTTGGCAGATATTTTGCGAACAGTGTTTTAAAATGAAATTGTTAATCTGATTTTCATTTTCATTTCCAATGTTTATTTGATTTATTTAAAATTGGCAGGATTTACCTTCCATACCGCACAGCCTCTTTACCCTTTCTGTATTACTCCGCCCACATACAGCCAGCAACAAGCAGACACTACAGATCTAAAAGATTAGTTTAAAAGTTTAAAAGATGCTTGCTCAGCTGTTTAACTGTCAGCTTATGATTTGAATCGAACACGGAAGAAAGTAGTTCCTCATACTAAAGGGTTTTTAAGACTCTACATGTTTGATTTTGTTTTTATATACACAATTATGCCGTCAAACTGTTGTATAAACGCAATATCACACTCGTAGCAGTGTACTATGGCTGTATATCTGCACTAGTGGGGGACAACGCACGCCTCCCACCAGTGCCGATATACAGTCCTATCGCACTGCTATTCGTGTGATATTGCTCATATATATATATACACATACATATATACAAACATACACATATATTATAATTCCAGTTTCTTTGCAAAAAAGTGTCCTGTGGATGCGTGTATGCATGTTATTATAGAAACTTGACACCCGTCGATCAATTCGGTAAGCTGTTTGTATTTTCAAATTATTTTAGACCAACAGTTCTGTGAAAAACAAAATTATAATAAAATAAAGATTTTTCCAGGACAACTTTTCACTTATTTCACACGAAGAAATAATAAACTTTAAAATCTGTCAGCTATTGTTCAGGATTTTTACAGGGAACCCTAATAAACTTAATTGACACTTCTAATCGTCTTGTGTTGCGTGTTTGCGAGAGATAAATGAGCGCAGGAAGGATAAGAGTTGACAATGCACAAATACAAAAACTCTAATCCGACAGTCTAGGCTGTACATTTATCATTATTTGTTTGCGTTCATCCAATATGCTTACGTGAGATAAGTAGAAATGCCGTCTTACTGTGGGATGTTTTAGGGTGTTTATATAGTGGCGGTTTGAACACTTTTATCGTTTCAGGTGTCAGATTGTGTTCTAAGCACAAGACTAAACCTATTTCGAGTGTTTGCCGTGACGGAAAGTGTATTGAAGTAAACAATGCCTCTTCGTTTGCATCCTGACAAATAATGCATGACTAAATGCAATCAAGTATTCGTTTTGAACGCTTTTTTCTCAAGGCCTACCGCACGTTGGAGAACAACATCTGCATGAAATACACCCCCATATTCATAAAAGATCACACTGAATGTCTGGAGGAATTTACATTCATTATATATCCTCGCAGCAATGTCAAGAAAACTAAATCGGTGGAGAAATATACACGACAGGAATAGGATTTTATGTTGCTCTGTAGGAGTGTGTGTTGCATTGAGATTGCATTGTTTTTATGAATGCTTATAATCATAGGAGTTTCAGCAACACTCAATGAACTTCACTGTTTTAATGGTTTAGCTAAAGTACGTGCTGTAACTCAAGCGCTTTCTTTTAAATGACATAAATGATCATTATGTGCATGCATTGCCTGAAACTTGATTCTTTTTGAATAATTAACTTTAATGAACATTATAAAACAGCTTGATTTAAATCATTGTTTAGTTACTGGAAATGTTTCACAGTCCCACTCACTAAATTATATAAAAATAATATAAAACCCACAGATAATTTTTAATTTATTTTTGGTACATTTTGAATTTTTAAAAATAAAATTATTATTGCTGATATTATTATTATTATTATTATTATTATTATTATTATTATTATTATCATCATAATCATCATCATCATTATATTTTTTAATCCAAAAAATACAAAACTTAATTTAAGTTTCTATAAATATATGCAAAAATCTAGAAAATTATTCTGTTTATTTAAAAAAAAATCATAACCACATAAAATGTAACAAAAACAAATTGAAAATATTAAAAAATTTAATAATTTCTTTATTATTTTTATTATTACTGCTATTATATTATTGTCATCGTCTTCATTGTCCATATTATTATTATTATTATTAGTAATAGTAGTATTAGTAGTATAAAATATTAATAATAAACTTATCAATATTTTAACAAATATTATCAATAATTTGAGCAAAAATAAAAACCTTTCAAAACTTAACCTTTAGTTTAAATTAATAATAAAAACCTAAAATAGACATTTTATTTAAACAACATAAAGCCAAATAAAAGTAACTAAAATACAATAAAAATAAGTTAATAATTGTAGTATTATTGCTGTTATTTATTTATTTTCTTTTACCAAAAAATCCAAAACCTACCCTTGGTTTAAATAAACAGAAGCCAAAATATAAACAATTCTAAATTTTTATTTAAAATAAAAAAAAAAAAAATTCACATAAAAAAGAAGATAATTTTAAATATCTAATAATTTCATTATCATTACTACTACTACTACTTTAATATTGCTTTTATATTGTTGTCATCGTTTTCATTATCCTTATTATTATTGCTTTTATTATTATTATAATTTACAAAACAAACGTTCCAAACTAACCCTCAGTTAAAAAAAAAAAAAAAAATATATATATATATATATATATATATATATATATATATATATATATATATATATATATATATATATATACACACACACAATTTACTATATAAAACACCACATTTAAATATGAAAACAACAAAGTTATAGTGATTAGTAAGTAATTAATAAGTAATGTTTAATAAATAAAACATTTTCATCCACTTTAACAATATAAAAAAGCAAGAATGAGATGACAATATTAATAAAATATATAAAAAAAATATTTAATCAAAACAGGTTTTTTGTTTATGTTTTGCTGTGTAGTTTAATTCCCAATTAAACAATTTGATTACAATTCAAAATAATGAAAAAAAAATAATTGTAATAATAATAATAAATCATTTCAATAATAATAAAGTTATAAATACCAATGATGCTTTACAGCCTTTACAACACACTATATAAAAAGTTCCCTGATCATGCATTCTGCTGCATGTTTCAGTCAAACACAGTGCGTTTTGAAAAACTACATTACCCATAATGCTGTAAAAACAAATCTCCAACAATTGGATATCAAAGCATGCCAAAAAGAGATCTGTAGCTCTGCCCACTGCCATGAAGCCCTGCTGATTACATAATTCAAGCTAAATACATACAACTGACTGGAAATATATTAACTTTTATATATCTCTGTTGTTATTGTTTAATTTGATTGTATTGTACTGTATAGTTTTACACACTATGGTCCCATTCACAATGCGAGGGGCATACTGTTTATCAAAAGTTCCCAGATCATGCTTTCTGCTCCATGTTTACAGTGTGCTACTCTCTATCACAGCTAAAAGGCAACCTGGCATTCGCTCAACTCTGCTTTGACTCATTGAAGACCCAAACTCAAACGTCAGTGAGTTTATAGTGGTCGTTTAACACAATAGCGGAGTTACAGCTTCATCAGCGCAGTGACAAGAGCTGGAAAAAAACATGTGCAGATCAGCTCTGGCAGAAAAACCCTTATGCTGATCTGCAGCCTCACAGAAAACAGTCAGAGAGCGTCTAATCGCAGTAAATACCGTCGATGGCATTGATCCACCACACAATGCGAGACTCTCGATCTGCTCAAAGCACAGCTAACAGCCTTCAATCGTTAAAACTCCTCGCTGGAGATACTCGCAAACAATAATGCATGAAAAAAATAAAATAAAATAGTCAGCCTCAACGCATTAAGCGTAGTAGAACTTATCATGGAAACAAACACTGCATAATAGAGTGTAATGGTTGGGTTATTTATAAATGTAAAGCTTTTTTTCAATTTCTCTGCAGGACGATTCATTTTTAACTAGGGATGTAACGGTATCAGAATTTCACGGTACGGTAATACCTCGGTATGAATGTCACGGTACGGTATTTATTGAATCATTTACAGGAAAAAACAAAACTTATGAAAATACTCCAAAAAAGTGCCAAAAGTATCAATGACATACAAATTAGCCATCTATCTGTAAGCTTTGAAACAGGAACTTCAATTTTAATAACAAAAAAATATTAAACCATGTAAAAAAAATAAAGTTTCCATTTAGTATTGTTGAAAACTCATCACATTCAACATCTAATCACTCACTCACTTAGATAGAGATGGGTTTAAAGGAAAATTATCATATAACTATAATCTGGTAAAAGCTGGTATCTCTGGGCATTTACAATGTCCCCTGCAACAGAAAAAAAAACCTCTCATTTGGGACTGAGGTTTCTGGGACAAGAGAGATATGACTTGGCCCAGGTTGACAGCAGTGGGTAACGTTGTGCATTGTCTTTCCCCCACTTGAGAGGACAAACCATGATAAGATAGAGGTCTCATGTCTGCATCAATCTGAACAGTGTGCTGACAACACCGCTATTCAACACAGCTGATAAGAACTCGCGCGACAACACAGCTATTCAGTACGCACGCGCGGCGACAACACCCGCTTTAGAGTTTTCCAGCTCTTTTTCATCCCCGCTTCTAGCAGCACACTCCATTTCCGCATTACTTGATCTGTAGTGACAACAGACCGCAAGGGATGATGGTCAAGCATGGGCTGATGGGAATTGTAGTTCCCCTTCTAGGGAACTTCAACACTGCGTCTAACCAGAACGCTAGGGGAACACCTCTTTTATACGCGTCTTGAAGCACATGTGAAATCAATCTAATGTAATTAAGCAGGTGTCGTCAGACCAGAGAGTATAAAAGCCTGTACTGAGCATTCAGTATCAACTTCTTTGCTTTCAAGAAGCACGCACGTGAAAATACACCCTCTTTCTGTGATCTTTCATTACTGATTTGCATACACAAAATACAAAAAAACTGACAACTTACTTTTTTATTTTGGTATGGCAGAGAAAAACTTTAAACGTTGTGTGCCTCCATGCCCTCGCTTTATTACGGCTGGTGACTCACATGATTTGTGTTTAGAGTGTTTGGGAGAAGAGCATGCCCTGGTAACATTTGAGAATGCTGACTGTGGACACTGTGACGTTCTCTCCCGTAAAGAGCTGCGCAGTCGGAGAGGGTTCTTTAATAAAGCTCCCGTGGCGCACGCTCCTCGCGGTTCGGGTCCCGCTCGTGCTGAGGCTGAGCGTCGACTTCGGTCGTGGGGTTCGCAGCTAGATCTGGCGGATGAGATGGAGACGGACTCTGTCCTTTCTCTCTCTGGATCCGTGAGATCTAATCCTCCTTCGGGAGCGTCAGAAGCACGCTCTGCGGTTTCTTCTGCGCCTCGTGAGAGGGCGGCGTCCTCCGTTTCCGAGGAAACCGAGGCGCCGCAGCAACAAATAAAAAGAGGGTCGGGGAATCTGCCGCCCCAGTCAGCGGAATATGAGGAGTTAGTGGAGGTGATTTCACGTGCTGCTGACCGGTTCGATGTAATAGATTGGCAGCCAGCACGTGAGCAGCAGCAGCTGCGTCTGACAGGAATGCTGGATGAGAGAGAATTACCCAGCAGAGTAGATCCTCCACTAAGGGACCTCCCCTTTTGTCCCGAGCTACATGATGCGGTTTCTAAATCATGGAAAAATCCGTATTCAGCATGGTTAATGACACCAAAAACAGCTATTTATTCAGCAGTTCGTGGGCTAGGGGAAAAGGCATGTACAGTAATGCCAATGATAGAAGAGGACTTAGCGTGTCATCGTCGTTTAGATCTAAAATCTGCAAGGGTCCCTCCTTTGTTGTCGAGACCATTAAGATTAACATCGGGTCTAGTCAGTAAAGCATATATGACGGCTGGTCAGTCTGTTGGATGCCTGCACACCATGTCAGTGCTGCAGGCATATCAGGCTGACCTAATTAAAGAGTGCCTAGATGGTGGGGGAGCAACACCCGAACAGCTTCGAGAAGCTCTTCGGGCGTCAGATCTAGCTTTAAGAGCTACTAAAGAGGCAGCCTCTAGTTTGGGGCGATCTATGGCTACCCTGGTGGCTACTGAGCGGCACCTCTGGCTGACACAAGCAGAAGTGTCAGAAACCGATAGAGCTATTCTTATGGACGCTCCAATATCGAGCTCAGGGCTCTTCGGTGACGCCGTTGATCGCGTCGCCGAATCCCTCGACAGAGTTAAAAAACGCTCTAGCTCCCTCGGGGACTTTCTTCCCCCAAGATCAAAAAGTCTGGGCCAGCCGTCAACCAGCTCCTCATATCATGAAGTTCAAAGGATAAAACAAAGTCCTGACGTGTTGGGAGTCAGGCTTTCCAGGGCCCCCCCTGGACGCCGAGAGCACCATTCAGCGCTCTCACTGAACCAGGGTCCGCGGAGAAAGGGAGAGACCACCTCACCACGTATGCTGGTGGGGGGCTCTGTATCTCCCGGGGTGGGCGTTCCTCAGTGTCTGAGGGCATTGGGGGCCCCACCCCCTCTGCAGGGGGGTCAAAGAACAACCAGAGGCCAGTCTCGAGAGGCTGGTACCCCTAGCACATTTTTTGGCAGCGTGGAAACACCTGCCGATGGTGTCCCAGTGGGTCCTGTTCACAGTAGAACACGGCTACAAAATACAGTTTTGTGCACGCCCACCTCGCTTCAACGGTATTGCACCCACCATAGTGAAGCCAGAACAGGCTCTGGTTATGGAACAGGAAGTACTGGCCTTATTAATAAAAGGCGCAATAGAGCGTGTTCTCCCACTCGACAAAGAGTCAGGGTTTTACAGCCGGTATTTTATAGTTCCCAAAAAGGATGGGGGATTGCGTCCCATATTAGATCTGAGAAATCTAAATCGGTCCGTCGAGGCCCTCAGGTTCAGGATGTTAACCATCAAAAACGTGGTGTCACAAATTCAGTCCGAGGACTGGTTTGTGACGATAGACCTGAAAGACGCATACTTCCATATTTCCATCCTTCCCCAACACAGGAAATACCTGAGGTTCGCTTGCGGGGGCGAAGCGTTCCAGTATCGGGTTCTTCCATTCGGCCTAGCTCTGTCACCTCGAACCTTTACCAAAATAGTCGAAGTGGCACTAGCTCCACTTCGTATGCAGGGGATACGTATCCTAAACTGCATAGACGATTGGCTAATTCTAGCTCAGACTCAAGATATGGCAGTTCGGCATCGAGATGTCGTTCTCACCCATATCAGAAGGTTGGGGTTTCGGTTAAACACCGCAAGAAGTGTGCTTGTTCCAGCCAGGACGACCATTTCTTTAGGTGTGCTATGGGACTCCATGACGATGCGAGCACGTCTGTCCCCGCCATGAATCGAATTGATTCAGTCAACCGTACACAGAGTCAAACTAGGCCAGTTCATCACTGTGAAACACTTTCAGAGGTTGTTGGGTCTCAGGGCAGCAGCAGCCAGCTTGATTCCGTTCGGTCTGCTGTACATGAGACCCCTGCAGTGGTGGCTCAAATCCAGGGGGTTTTCCCTCAAGGGGAATCCTTTCCGCATGATCAAGGTCTCGCGGCACTGCCTTCGAGCCTTAAGTATGTGGAAAATACCCTGGTTCCTGTCCCAGAGCCCAGTGTTGGGGGCTGTCTGTCATCGCGTCATGCCTATGACAAATGCTTCTCTGACGGGCTAGGGAGCAACGGGCTTGATCCGCATGATCAAGGTCTCGCGGCGCTGCCTTCGAGCCTTAAGTATGTGGAAAATGCCCTAGTATCTGTCCCAGGGCCTAGTGTTGGGGGCTGTCTGTCATCGCGTCATGCTTATGACAGATGCTTCTCTAACGGGCTGGGGAGCAACCCTGAGGGGGCTTCCCGCAGCAGGACGATGGGGAGAACATCATCGTTACTGGCACATAAACTGCCTGGAGATGATGGCCGTGTTTCTGGCCTTAAAACACTTTCTCCCAGATCTAAGGGGCCATCATGTTTTAGTCTGCACGAACAACACATTGGTGGTCGCTTACATCAACCAGCAGGGGGGTCTGAAGTCTCGAATGCTATGCAAACTAGCACATCGGATCCTCCTGTGGGCCCAGAACAAAATCCTGTCCATCAGGGCAATGTATGTCCCGGGCCATCTGAACATGGGAGCAGATCTCCTGTCGAGGCAGGGGGTGAGATCCAGGGAATGGAAACTTCTTCACCCCGAGGTGGTGGAGTCCATTTGGGAAAGATTAAGGAAAGCGCAGGTAGACCTGTTTGCTTCCCAAGAGACCACGCATTGCGTACTATGAGTTTCTCTCTCGCATCCAGCCCCTCCGTGACTGGTTGCCATGGTTCAGACATAGCCGAGGCTACGTCTGTATGCTTTTCCCCTGATCGCTCTGCTCCCAGGAGTCCTGGAGAGGGTCCGTCAAGACTGAGTACGGTTACTGCTGGTAGCCCCGGTTTGGCCTACCAGGATTTGGTTTTCGGACCTCCTAGCCCTGCTGGCGGGTCTCTCGTGGGAGATCCCCATCAGCAGGGACCTTCTGTCCCAGGGGGGAGGAATGATACTTCATCCCCTACCCGACCTGTGGAAACTGTGGGTGTGGCCTCTGAGGGGGCCCACCTCATAGAGTATGGACTGTCAACCGAGGTTGCTCAGACCATTCTAAGCTCCAGGGCTCCCTCCACAAGGAAGCTTTATGCCCTAAAATGGGCTCTCTTTTCAGCTTGGTGCAGAGAACACCAGCTGAACCCAGTCAGCTGCCAGGTAGCCTCAGTGCTGGAATTTCTCCAAGATCGCCTGTCTGCTGGGTTAGCTGCATCCACTCTGAGAGTGTACGTGTCAGCTATAGCGGCCTACCGTTCTCCCCTAGATGATGAGTCACTAGGACAGGATCCGCTAATTCGTCGCTTCCTTCGTGGAGCCATAAGGCTAAGGCCTGTCAGCACACACAGGGTACCGACATGGGATTTAACATTGGTGCTCGAGGGCATCTCTGTTCCCCCATTTGAGCCACTGCAGGAGGCGTCAGATAAGTTTCTGACACTAAAAACAGCTTTCTTATTAGCTATTTCTTCCTTAAAAAGGGTTGGTGACCTCCAGGCTTTGTCGGTTGCACCTTCATTTCTGGAGTTTGCTCCAGGCATGTCCAAAGCCTTTCTTTATCCCAGACCGGGGTACGTGCCTAAGGTGCCCACTCATGTGGCGAGACCTGCTGTGATACAGGCCTTTAACCCGCCCCCATTTCAGTCGTCGGACCAAGAGAAGTTAAACTTACTCTGCCCAGTTAGAGCTCTGAATACATATGTTAACCGGGTTATCAACTGGAGAAAGAGTGAACAGTTACTGGTCTGCTTCGGACCCTCAAAAAGGGGGAGTCCGGCAAATAAGCAGACAATAAGTAATTGGATAGTTGAGACTATCTCATTTACCTATCAGGCTGCTGGACGCCCTGCACCTAAATTTGTTAAGGCCCACTCCACAAGGGCTGTCGGGGCCTCCAAAGCTTCTATTTCGGGCTCAGCCCTTTCTGACATTTGTTTGGCGGCAGGATGGTCGACTCCACATACATTTGTGCGTCACTATCAACTCGATGTAGACCCCTCACCAGGGTCCTCTATTCTCACTGCGTAGTGTGCGTTCACAGTCAGCAGTGAGTCTGGCCTAGTGGGTATTGCGTTCCCCTAGCGTTCTGGTTAGACGCAGTGTTGAAGTTCCCTAGAAGGGGAACGTCTCGGGTTACGTATGGAACCATAGTTCCCCGAGAGGGAACGAGACACTGCGTATTCAGGTACGTTTTTTTTGTAGAATACATTATTTTTTTCCCAGAGATGGGTTGCGGCTGGAAGGGCATCCGCTGCGTAAAAACTTGCTGGATAAGTTGGTGGTTTATTCCGTTGTGGCGACCCCGGATTAATAAAGGGAATAAGCCGACAAGAAAATGAATGAATGAATGAATGAATACATTATTAATACTATTTTTATAATAACAGCAATAATTACTACAATTGTTTTGACCGGTTTCACATGAATTAATTCATTTTCTTTTCGGCTTAGTCCCTTTATTAATCTGGGGTTGTCACAGCGGAATGAACTGCCAACTTATTCAGCATATGTTTTTATGCAGCGGATGCCCTTCCGGCCGCAACCCATCACCAGAAAACATCCGTACACACTCATCCACTACGGTCAACTTTAGCATACTCATTTCAACCAATACCACATGTCTTTGGACTGTGGGGGAAACCGAAGCACCTGGAGGAAACCCATGCGAACACAGGGAGAACATGCAAACTCCACACAGAAATCCCAACTGACCCAGCTGAGGCTCGAACCAGCGACCTTCTTGCTGTGAGGCAAACGTGCTACCCATTGCGCCACCGCGTCGCCCACATGAATTCAATGTATTTAAAAAAATAATTAAAAAAACGAAGTGTACATTTAATAGCAAACGTTGTGGTGAAAAACTACATTACCCAGGATACTGTATACATTTTTTTTAAAAACTGCACCAATCAGATTAATGCATGTCTTAAGAAAGCTGTAGCCCAACCCACGGCCATGAAGCACTGCAGATTACATAATTCATGATCAATATATAACTGGAAATACATGGTTTAGTTTTAAATTTGTCAATTTGATTGTGTAATTTGAAATGATTCATGGTATTTTAGTTCTTTCGTTTAATAAAGCTATTGACTTTCACAGCCGTCTTTTTTCTTTTGTCTGATTTTTCTAAATTTCTAAATGTAGTTTATAATGCTGTGATTCAATTAACATTTAGAAAAAAGACATTATGTTAAAAATATCCGGGAACATCATTGCTGAAAAGTGGCCAACATTTACGCACACTACAGTATATCAAAATATACTCACCGGTCTCTTTATTAAGTTCACCTGTCTAAAGCTTGTTAATGCAAATTTCTAATCAGCCAATCACATGGCAGCAACTCGATGCATTTAGCCATGTAGACATGATCAAGACAATCTGCTGCAGTTCAAACCGAGCATCAGAAAGGTGATTTAAGTGACTTTGAATGTGGCATGGTTGTTGCTGCCAGACAAGCTGGTCTGAGTATTTCAGCAACTGCTGATCTACTGTGATTTTCACACACAACCATCTCTAGGGTTTACGGAGAATAATCTGAAAAAGAGAAAATATCCAGTGAACGGCAGTTCTGTGGGCGCACAGTGGCATAGCGGACGGGCCCGCAGGGCACGCACCGCTGGGGGGGCCCCGCGTGATTAGAGGGCCCCACGTCGTCGGGATTTTCGAAAATTGAAAATCCAGGAACCGCAATAATCAAACTCTTGGGAACAACTGTGGACGGAACCAAAGTTCACAGGTCTGTGTTCTCTGAACACCTCTCAAGCGGTGGACTACTTCATTCTGTTTGCTTGCCGCCGAACCGCGTCATAGCCAATGAAGACGCGCCGCTGTTTCTCGCCGCCGGTTCTCGTTAAAAAAATGAATGACTTCTGGCTACTTTGACGCTCTCGCCGCTTTCGGTTTGTGATCGCTCCTCAGTTTGTGAAGGATTCCCCGTGTTGTCGCTCCACTCCGCCTCCTTTCCCTGCACCTCAATTTTTGACATAGATATATACACTAGATATTGTATAGGGACCCTGAGCATGCGTCAATAGCGCCGCCACATTGGTATAGTGCTCCCAGGACAAATGTCATTCAGTCGCACTAGACAAGTGTTATTACGTGAAGATGCGGGACTGTAGCGCTGTCTACGAGTGTAGTAACGAGCAAACAAAGAAAACAAAGCACAAAGGCAGAACATTCCATAGGTAGGATTAAGTTTTTTACGTTTTTGTATGTTCTGAAATTTGTGCTAAACAGGTAGCGTTATTGATAATAATACAGCCACTTACTGCATTCACTATAAGTCAAAGTAGCTCCAATTCGCACTAAACACTCGGCTTATGCTAGCTTTGTTGAATAAAATCAGCAAACAATGCAAAAGAAATATGACAACGAGATGCTGCGCTGCCAGAAACTTGTATTATTGTCGGCTAGTGAACAAGTCGTTCATAATGGAGATTCATTTACAAACAAATCGCTCCCTCCATCAGTATGAGCAGTGAAAGCAGGAGAGGAGGTGTGTTTCAGGACATGATTAGATCAAATTTAACAGGGAGGGTGGATAGTACATTTCTGTACACACAAACACAAGCTTTTTGTCAGGAATGCCCATGCGATCACTGATTCATCAATGTAGAAAAGTGATGTAAAATTATAATTTCCGTAATTGAAATAAAAATAAAAATACTAACATCCAGGAAAACTCCCGATCATAGATATACGTGTATATCTCTGGCTCTGCCGCCCCCCAAACCCCCCCGACCCCCTTGAAAACTGGGGGCCCCATCGGTGATCCCTGCAGGGGGGCCTCCGCATTTTGAGCTACGCCACTGTGGGCGCAAATGCCTTGTTGATACCAGAGGTCAGAAGAGAATGGCCAGACTGGTTCGAGCTGATAGAAAGACAACAGTAACTCAAATAACCACTCGTTACAACCGAGGTCTGCAGAAGAGCATCTCTGAACCAACAACATGATGAACAGTGAACCTTGAGGCGGATGGGCTACAGCAGCAGAAGACCACACCGCGTGCCACTCCTGTCAGGTAAGAACAGGAAACTGAGGCTACAATTTTCCTTACCAAAATTGGACAACAGAAGATTGGAGAAACGTTGAATGGTCTGACAAGCCTCAATTTCTGCTGTGACATTCGGATGGTAGGGTCAGAATTGGGCATCAACAACATAAAAGCATGCATCCATCCTGCCTTGTATCAGTGGTTAAGGCTGGTGGTGGTGGTGGTGTAATGGTGTGGGGATATTTTCCTGCAACAGTTTGGGTCAAGTATTTGAGCCAAAAGTGTTTTTGTAAAGGTATGAAGAACTTTGAAAAACATATGAGTAGGTTACAACTTGGCAAACAACAGTATGTTCAAAATGGTCTTTTACCACAACCTTATGCAATCCAAATACACCTACAACAGATCAATAGTGAGAAAAGACCAATATACTTTTGGATGCATCAAAGAGATTATTCAAGCATCAGAGACTCTGATTTCCAAAATCATTTATTCAGAGTAACTGACTTTAACAATGTTACTCTGCTGCATGTGTGTTTTATTAATGATGACCATCCAGGATTGGTGCCTTTTTTCCCTTCAGCAGATCACGATCCTAGGGGATTCATAAAATAAGCTCAAATCTTTGCCATGAAATGTGTACTAATTCAGTTTAGCCTTTAAATATTTGTTTGTTTTTTAACTCTCGAATTACTGGTTGCATTTTAATAGTCATTAGGGGCCATTGACAAAAGCCCCTTTCACACAGTGATACCCTTAAATATCCGGAAAATTTCCGGAACGACTTTACCGGTGTATTTAAAAAAACGCTGTTCACACAGGCGAGGATGTTACAGAATTTTTCCGGAAAAGAGCATTCACACATCCATCGCAGAATGCCGGTAAATTCTGACATTATCAACCAGAAATGACCTCTAAACGGCTGCGCTTGTGTTTGTAAACATTTGACTACATTACAAACTCTTTGGATGGATCAGTATTGAGTACAACTCCAATGAAAACACATAGAGGAACACTTTCGCATGTCGAGATGTTCATGTGTAATATTCACGTAAACACTGAATATTTGCGACACTAATTTACGACTAGTAGAAGAGTTTACTAGTGATGGTTAACCTGTAATACGGCAACACGTTGTGGATTAAAGCTGGAAGTTGTTGGTACTCACTGTCCGTCTCCTTATTTAATTACTGCACGCCCCGTGCAACAAATAAAGTTAAACGCAAAACAAGACATGGTGTCAGAAGAAAAGTAAATTTAAAAAATGGATTTAGCAGGAGTACCATCGCCGCACATGAACTGGGAATCGTCTAATTTACCCGACGCATGGAGGAAATTCAGACAGCATGCAGAGCTCATGTTCGCAGGTCCACTGAAAAAAAGGGGAGAAGACGAAAAGTGCAGCTATTTGCTCCTATGGATAGGAGAAAAAGGAAGAGATATATTCAACACCTGGGCGCTGACGGCAGACGAAGCAAAGGTACTGCAAACATACTACGACAAGTATGAAGCATATGTGATGCCCAAAACGAACATAATCTTCGCCAGATATAAATTTCATGAGCGAATACAAGGAGCAAATGAAAGTTTTGAGCAATTTGTAACCGAGCTAAGACTATTAGTGAAAGACTGTGCTTATGCAGACAGTGAGGAAATGGTCAGAGATCGCATCGTGTTTGGCATTCACTCTCCTCGAGTGCGAGAGAAGCTGCTCAGCGTTGGTTCGGAGTTAACGCTAGACAAGGCTATGGACATAGCCAGATCACACGAAGTTGCACAAGCTCAGCTCAAAACGTTCGCAAACAGCTCATACAATCCCCGCGATCAAGTGCTGCACGCTGTCACAGCACAGAGAGAGTCACAGAAGAGAGCAAAGAAAGCTGAAGTGAAAGCTTCACATCGCAGCAGCAATGACGTCACGGAGCGCGGCAGAAGTTGCGGTTACTGTGGCAACCAGGCTCACGGTCCATCTGAGAAATGCCCTGCTAAAGGTAAACAGTGTGGCAAATGTGGAAAACGTAACCATTTCGCCAAAGTATGTCGTTCTGTTTGCAAAAAGAATATGTATGCAGTGAGCAGAGAGGTTTCACATTGTGAAGAAGACCCACCTGCAGAGTTTTTCGTGGATTCAGTCTCACAAAAACCAGGTGACATGGAACAAGCATTTGCAGACATACTACTAGGGGTAGAGGAAACTGAAGTTAGTTTCAAGTTGGACACTGGAGCGCAGGTAAATGTCATTCCACTGCACACATTTGATAAAATTAAAGCTCAGTGCAAACTCTCACCGACTAAACACAGTCTCACTGGATATGGTGGTCAAGTGCTCACAGTAAAAGGGACATGTGCACTGCCATGCAGATATAAGAACAGAGAAACACTAATGAACTTTTACATAGTTAACACACAAGCACCGCCCGTGTTAGGTCTAAAAGCATGCCTCGACCTGGACTTAATAAAGCTAGTGCTCTCAGTAAATGCATTAAAAGAGGACAAATGCATTATGGAGGAATATGCTGATGTATTTGATGGCATTGGATTATTCCCAGGGGAATGCACAATCCATCTGAAATCCGACGCAACTCCAGTCGTGTATCCCCCAAGAAGGGTACCTCTGGCCCTATGTGGCAGACTGAAAGAAGAGCTGCAAAATATGGAGAGACAAGGGGTCATAATAAGGGTAACAGAGCCCACTGACTGGGTAAATGCACTCGTAGTTGTGGAAAAACCGCGAACCCGCAAACTTAGAATATGCTTAGACCCCCGTGACCTCAACAAAGCGATCAAACGTCCTCACTACCCTTTACCGACGATTGAAGACATCACACCCAAATTAATGGGTGCAAAATACTTTAGTGTGTTGGATGCCCGTTCAGGGTACTGGGCAATCAAACTGACAGAGGAGTCATCCAAGCTCACGACATTTAACACTCCATTTGGAAGGTACAGATTTCGACGTCTCCCATTTGGCATCATTTCCGCACAGGATGAATTTCAACGCAAAATTGATGAGACGTACGAAGGTTTAAGGGGTGTCGTTGCAATCGTTGACGATATCCTGGTGTACGGACAAACCAAAAGGAGCATGACGACAACTTGCATGCGATGTTGCAAAGGTCTCGTGAGAAAGGTGTAAAACTCAACCCTGAGAAAAGCATTGTGAGTGCTACCGAGGTTCGCTACTTTGGTCACTGCTTATCTGCTGAAGGAATCAAGCCGGACCCCGAAAAGGTCTCAGCGATCAAAAACATGGAGCCACCAAAGAGCAAAGCAGAGCTCGAAACAGTCCTGGGCATGATAAATTACTTGTCGAAGTTTGCTCCCTGTTTATCGGACATCAATGCACCACTTCGTCAACTGCTTAAACAGTCCAGCGAGTTCATATGGGATTCTCAGCATGATGATGCATTCAAAAAAATGAAAGACCTCATAACTAAGGAACCTGGACCAGTTCTAGCATATTATGACCCGCAGAAAAAACTGCACCTTCAAGTGGACGCATCAAAGTATGGCCTTGGAGCAGTCCTACTTCAGGACGGAAAGCCGCTCAGCTATGCATCAAGGTCACTGACTGAATGCGAAGTGAGCTACGCTCAAATAGAAAAGGAGCTATATGCGGTGCTATTTGGCTGCAAGCGTTTTCATCAGTATGTTTATGGCCGCGAAGTCATAGTAGAGTCTGATCACAAGCCGCTTGAATCAGTGATGAAAAAACCTCTGGCTGCAGCTCCGCCGCGACTCCAAAGAATGATTCTACAGCTCCAGAAATATGACATCACCATCATACACCGACCTGGAAAGGAGATTCCAGTGGCAGACACCCTCTCTAGAAAATCCATAGAGACAGAGCACGACAATCTCAGTGAAGGAATGGACATGCAAGTTCACATGGTATATAACAGCTTACCAGTCAGTGACACAAAACTGCAACAGATCCGTGTTGAGACTGAATCAGACAGCCATCTCATTCGGCTGCAGCAAGTGATTCTGAATGGATGGCCTGGAGAGAGGAAGAAGTGCCCGGCAGAGGTCAGTGATTTCTGGAACTTCCGAGACGAACTCTCATTGACTAATGGAATCATTCTCAAAGGTGAGAAAATAGTCATACCAACATCACTCAGACAAGAAATGCTCACACGTATTCATGTTGGTCACATGGGTGTCGAAAAGTCAAAGCAAAGAGCACGAGATGTGTTATTTTGGCCAGGAATGTGTAAGCAAATAGAACACATGGTCGAAACGTGCGATACTTGCTTGGAGCAACGTCGTTCAAACACTAAGGAGCCCATGATTTCTCATGAAATACCAACCAGACCATGGCAAGTCGTAGCTTCAGATCTTTTCACATGGAATCATGAAGAATACATGATTACAGTAGACTACTACAGCCGGTTCTTTGAAGTGGACAAACTCACCAACACAACGACCGCCACTGTAATCAGCAAACTGAAAGTGATCTTCGCGAGACATGGTATCCCAGAGAAATTTGTCTCCGACAATGGTCCACAATATCGAAGCAAGGAGTTCGAAGACTTTGCAAAGACATGGGGTTTCACACATACCACCACTAGCCCCTATTACCCCCAGAGCAACGGTTTGGCTGAGAAGACTGTGCAGATCACAAAATCGATGTTGACAAAAGCCATGATGGACAGGAAAGATCCCTATCTCAGTTTGTTAGAGTATAGGAATACACCTGTTGACAGCTTTAAGTCACCTGCTCAGCTCCTTATGAGTCGCAGACTGCGATCCATACTGCCAACCACAAACAAGCAGCTACTACCTGAAATTGTCAAAGTCACAGAGGCTCGCTGTAAAAGGGCAAAGCAGCAACAGCATCAGAAAAAGTATTATGATCGTTCAGCGCATCAACTGTCACAACTTCGCATGGGACAACCTGTTCGCATACAGGAACATGGCCTCTGGAAGCCTGCTGTTGTTGTTCATCCAGCCAACACAGAAAGATCCTATCATGTTCGCACTTCAGATGGTCAGGTGTATCGGAGAAACCGACGTCACCTTCTCAGTACAAAAGAGGAAGCTGTGGAGCCTTGTGGTTCTGCAAACATTGAAGAAAATCAAAACAGCAATACATCGCCAATGTTTCCTGTACATGCTGAAATACCAGCACAGCCTTTAAAAGTCAGAGAGGTGCAGCCCATACAATATCATACCAGATCCGGTCGAGCAGTGCGACCAAGAGAAATCCTTGATTTGTAATTTGAAATTCGTCTGGGGTGTAGGCGGATCGCTGCCCCTGTGAGAGAACGAAATCTAAAATCTGGTATGGGCTGTCAGAAAGAAATGGACACTTTGTTCTTATATTAAGTGCCTTCTGTTGCAATTCTGTTTAATCCAGCACCCTTTATGTTTATGCTAAAGTAATGTTCAATAATTTAGATATACACTTCAGTGATGCAATGTGTCATTTTCTTTTGTTGTTTTTTGAAAAAAAAGGGAGATGTAATATTCACGTAAACACTGAATATTTGCGACACTAATTTACGACTAGTAGAAGAGTTTACTAGTGATGGTTAACCTGTAATACGGCAACACGTTGTGGATTAAAGCTGGAAGTTGTTGGTACTCACTGTCCGTCTCCTTATTTAATTACTGCACGCCCCGTGCAACAAATAAAGTTAAACGCAAAACAAGACACATGATATGTGTATGTGCTGGCGCTATGGGCGCTCACGGGCACACGCAAAGCTTGAAGGTAAACAAACAACGGATAATCATAAACATTTTATCGATAATTATTTACACAGTTAGCATTAAGAAGAAACATAGAAACGTTATCTGACTAACATCTAGCAGCTAAAGGTGTCTGGAAAAATATTCAAAGGCTTTTATTCTCACAAACCGCGCGGACGTAAATGCATCTGACTGTTCTGATTGGCTAAAGCAGGTGTCTCACGTCAGCACGTTCTAGACGTGCACGCGCTCTTTCCGGCAATCTTCCTTCTGCATTCATGCAGGCAAATTACCGGTAATGTTACAACTTCTCTTTCTGGAAAATAGCCAGAACGAATTTACCAGTATTTTCAAAAAGGGCCTGTTCACACATACAACCTTTCTGGAAAATTGCCGGTAATTTTCCAGAAAGGTCTGTATGTGTGAAAGGGGCTAATGTTTTCAGCCCAAATCAGAAAACCTTTGTTTGTTTTTTGCCTGTTTGTCTACACGACAACAGCTTTTTTTGGGACTGAAACAGCATAAATCAGAAAACAAACAACAAAGTGTACGTTTTTGAAATGTAAACGCCTGAAATTGAGAGTCTATGAAAACAATGATGTCATGCTAGTGTATAGTGAAAAATTAGGTTTTAGCGCCTACAAACACAAACAAACACACAACAATGGCAAGGTACGTGGTGGAAGCATTGTTGTTGCTCAAGTATTTGCTACGATTGCTGTAGATTTCTCTCACATATACAACAGCAGAGACGCATCTTACACACACGGCAAATTCTACATACACACCAGCACTAATACACCGATTGCACATCATCACTACCTTAAAGACAGAACAAGCTGACAAATATTGGCCTGGCATACATAATGCAGCGTTAAGTCATTTTTGCGGATGTGTCTTGTAAATGTGAAACTTTTTTTTAAATGCAAGGTAAAACTTTAGCAATTTTAGCTACATTGTTGTCATGTAAATGCAGCCTTTAAGGCATAGTTCAACCAACAATAAGAAGACTGTGTCATTATTTACTTACCCATCATCTTTTGATTTCGTTTATTTTGAATATTTTGACAAATTCTTGAAATCCATAGCTGACTGAACACCATAGTATTTGTCATGAGGATATCAATAGCTACCAATTTCCATCATTCTTCAAAATATAATTTATTGTGTTTGACATTTAAAAAAAAAAGATTCGTAATGGACGGAAGGTGACTAAATAGCTAGAAAACATTTATTTTTGGGGTGAACAATCACTTTAAGGATGAAAGTTTGGCTAAAGATCTTCTACAATGTTCTACTGAAGTAAAAAAGGCCACTTACAAAAGTCCTGAGAGTGAGTAAACCATTATCGCAGGAGTGACCAAACTCGGTCCTGGAGGGCCGGTGTCCTGCAGGTTTTAGCTTCAACTTTCCTAAACACACCTGCAAGGATGTTTCTAGAAAGCCTAGTAAGGGCTTGATTGCCTAGCCCAGGTGTGTTTGATTAGGGTTGGAACTAAACTTCGCAGGACACCGGCCCTCCAGGACCGAGTTTGGACATGCCTGCATTGTCACATTTTCATTTTTGGGTGAACTGTTGCTTTAAGGCTTCAAGCCGGAGCAGGAGATTTTTCATTACATTGCTAATCAGGCTCGAAACAAAGCCATAACAGCTCAACCTCCTGAACCATTAATGCTTTTCCATCCCACCTCCATATCCTTATTAGCTGATCTCTGTGAATGTTTCAGAAATTATCCTGGTTTCACGCACCGCTGGAGCGCAGCATATCAATGCATGGTTCACTGAAAATTCCTGGCTTTCTAGATCGGGCCTATTTCAATGTGCGGGCCGCACAATGACACATTTCGTCAAAGATGAGACTTCAAGTTCAATAGTATGGTTTGCACCGCGCTCTTGCATTGTTTAATTATTTGCCTGGTGCATTGATTTTATTTTTAGAAACCTTATTTCAAGAAGTGATATAAAAATATTCTCTCTTTATTCTACATTCCTCAGGAAACAATATTACAAATGTTTTGGGTCAACACATTCCTCAGTGACAAGTAAAATATGCTAAAGGTTAATAAACGTTAATGTAAATTTGTACTGCAGATGAAATCATGACCCCTTAAGTATACTCTCTCAGGCGTTGCGGCTATATATTAGCTCATATCCAGAATGGGCTTCAGCTTTGTCTTGACATCTCTAGGCAAAGACGATGGCTTAAATGTCCCTTTGAATGGCCATTTTTATCGATTTGATCCCGCTGACTGCTCCATTTTGTTTTGAACAAAGCATTCTGCGTCGACCTCCTTCAATCTCGAGAGTTTTCTGGATGATTTGCGTCCACTGGAGTGTGGAATTAGTCATTTATTTCAATCAGTGACATCTCCGCTCAATTTGAAGAGCACGTTTGCATTAGAACTACACACAGAGATCTGATGACTTTTCCTGAACTCGCACCACCGCCAGAAACCAAGCCGCCAATCAAATTAGACGAGGCGGTGATCCGGTTTGGCTTGAGCTGATCTATTGTCTGCCGGAGAGGCCCACAGAGACTCCAGGGGACACATTTGGAATGGGAAATAAGAAAAAGAGACCTGCTTTGATGCGTTTTTGTGAATGCTGCTTTTTAAAGAGGATAATTTTGAAATCTTACTTACTGCATGAGACCATGTTTCCAACCAATCGGCTTAAAATTGAGTTGGATTAACTTGGATATGCAGTCGGGAAGTGAGTGTGAAACAACATATATAAGATATATAAGAACTTTTTCTTTTTTTAAAGATTTTTTCTTACTACTTTATTATTGTGCTGCGACCTTGGCTGCTTTAGGCTTGTCTTGGACAAATGCATATGACATTATAGCTCTCAGTAAATTTCAGTAAATGATTCAGTGATTCATTCATTCAAATGATTCATTAAATGGCTGATTCATTTAGAGATTAAGCAAGTGGCTGTCTTTATGAATGGATAACTAAATCACTGACTCACTTGGTTTATTCAAAATCAGATTCCTTTAGGAAAGAATCACTAAAATGTTCTCTAGTTTTGTTTGGAAGTATTTCTATTAATAAAAAATAGCATAAAGCACAAGATATCTGTAAAATAACTTGCTGAATATTAACTTTTTTGTTAAACTGTTTTTAAAAATGAACACACGTGCGTTCTGATATGTGTTGAATCATTTATTTATTTTTTTAAATAGCCTACATAGCCAAATCTATGAATCAAACAAATCCAATGATTTTATTGATTTTTGATTAATGATAACTCCGCACTAAACTGAGGCTTTCATTTTACAGCTTATATACGTGGCCAGAAATATTTCATCATACGCAACGCACGCACATGAACCACGAGTGAGAGGAAATAAAAGCACACAAGCTCCAAGGTAAAATCAGATGCTCAAGACATAATCTTTAAAGGGCCATGAAACACCCCCGTTTCAGCAGAATGTTTTCACACCTCTAGTTGGGAAAAATTCAGGAAAGTGAGTGTGTCAAGCTCTGTTTGGGTGGGAGTGTCGGGGGAGGGAAAATGGGCAGGGTTTGAATAAAAATGGGAGTAGCCAATTGTGCACGCGCTTCTGACAGAAGAAAAACAAACACACTCAGTAGGTCAGAAAGCCATGTGTGTAGACTATCCTGTCACAAAATGCGAAAATTCAACACGACGGTCGGCAAAAGTTTGCTTACAGTGCTCACGTGTCTACACACAGAGAGCATCATTTACAGCGGATCTTTTAATATTGTAGTGATTTTAACGTACTGTAAACTAAGTAACTTAGAAAT
This sequence comes from Danio rerio, assembly GCF_052040795.2. Lineage (NCBI taxonomy): Eukaryota > Metazoa > Chordata > Actinopteri > Cypriniformes > Danionidae > Danio > Danio rerio. The sequence continues at coordinate 37,370,103 of NC_141044.1, forward strand.
CATTTTGACTAAGGTCTGTCTTTAAACACTAAAAGTGTACTGCTGACCATACAAACTATAACTTTGCCATCTAAATGAACAAAGAAAGGGTACTGATTGCACACACTTACCGAATCTGTAGAGAGGATAATCAACACATACTGAAGCAGTGTTTTTTTTCCCAAGAAGACGAGCAGCAAATCCGGATCTCACCATTGATGAGAAATGCTCTTCAGTAAAAAATGTTCCAAACAAACGCTTTTTAGCCGCGCACACTGATCCACGCGCGAGTCCAGCAGTGATGTCATAGAGAGAAAACGAAACTGAAAAATGAAACACTGGCGACCCGTATCTCCAAACAATTCTTATTCTTTTCCCAAAACTTTTGGCAACACGACGTGTGTTGTCTCTCTGCCATCTGAACACTGTTTCAGGTACAGTCTAAGAAAGCTAGAACGCATATTAAAGAAGTTGCAGCGCATGCATAATGGCGCACGCTGATTGGTTTGAACCAAGCCTTACTCATGAATGAATACAACACACTTAGAGACGTAATACGGGACGCTCTGTTACAAACGTCCATTCTACACGCTGGAATACATGCTAAGATCTCATGGTCGTGACGCAGCTTCAAAAATTAGTTTCAAACGGGAAGTACGAATTTGCTCAAAATAACGCAAAAACAATAAATTTTCACTTTTTAGTGTAATATATGTCCTAATAGTGTTTATAGCAGTGTGTGACACATATATGACTTTCAACAGCTCAAAAAATGTGTTTTGGTGTATCGTGACCCTTTAATGATTTATATTAAAAATGTTGACAGAGGTTTGTGACGTAAGAATTACAGCAGAGCATTAATTAAATGCATTGGCCTAATATCCGTGGAACAATCGATTTGAGGTAGCCTGATATGTTTATTTGAGGAATCAGACAGTGTTTTCGTTTTGTAGTCTAAATTTGTCATTTAAGAGAAAAATATCAAGGGCTGGCCTATTTTATTTTATTCTTTTTATTTAGTTTTTTTTTCTATGCTGTTGGAAACACTGCAGCTGCATGAAGATTCTCTGTTGCATGTTAAAATAAATCAATAAAATGTAATATTTCATGTGTCACACAAAAGACACATCAATTTTTTTATTTTTTTATTAAAAATAATTTAATATTAATTCAACCAGTTAACAGTTAATATACTGGTTAACAAGCAGTAGTTGTCGGTTGGCAAAACTTACCGAAATGATCATCCCTAACTGGCGGTTTTATTGTCATATTTATTTGTTAATGACAAGCTGAAAAAGTCTAAACAAAAGGAAACTATGTTCGGTATTTGTTTTCAAACAACCTAGAAAAATTACATCTCACACTCTTAGCCCTTAGACAGCGAAAAAGTGTATTCATATTGATTTGTAAACCCTTCTATTCCCATGGTGAGACGAAAAAAGGTATTATTGTGAATTTAAGAGCTTCACTTCCAACTACACGCAGCTAAAGAAAGAAATATATTATTTTGCTGTTTTTGTTATATATGAGTCATTTTGCTCTGAGGGCACAAGCAGTATGGGGTACGTATGCGTTTTACCATCTGATATTATTATATGCTGTGAGAAAACTATTACATTTTGTTCTCTGGAGGCTTGTTATGTTTCTAAAACTGAAGGCTATGAAATAAATGTTTTGTCAGGGGACCGTGCACAGAACATGGAGATGAGTGTGCGAATAATTGTCCACATTACATCAGTGCCTATCAACAAAATAGTCTCACAGGGCTTCAGTCTTTTCTCTCACCATGATGGTTTTTAATTGGAGGATTTTTTTATTGTTATACAGTTTGGATGACGTAAATGATATTTCTGATGATGATATATATATATATATATATATATATATATATATATATATATATATATATATATATATATATATATATATATATATATATATGGAAGTAATAAGATTATTGAATTTTAACCCTTATGTGCTGTTAGAAATGTTTTCGTCCACTCTGGTGAGATTTTGAGGCTTAACTTGGCAGCAAGCTTTCTCTGTGTTAAACACAGCTTTCTCTGTGTTAAAGCAAATGGAATGGTTTTTGATGACAAATCTTACTTTGACATATTTTGAGAAAATGCTTTGGAATTTTTCCAACATTCAGCATACCACTATGTGCAAAAGTACTACCCTTTCATTATGTTTGTGTCTGTTTTTGCCCCATTGACTTTCATTATAATCACATTTTTGATTGCAAATCGATGACACCATACATTCATGATTGTTGCTGGTTTTCCCTGTTGGGAAGAGGTCAAATTTCGGTTAATTTCCGTCTGTTGGTCGGGATGGATGGATGGATGGATCAAAAGATAGATGTATAGAATGATAGATGCATAGATATATGAATAGAACGCTAGATGGACAGACGGATAGACAGATGGAACAATAAAGGGATAGAACAATAGATGGATGAACAGAATGAATGTATGGATATGAGGACAGACAGATATAAGGATGGATGGGCGATAGATGGACAGAACAGTAGATTGATGTATATAGATGGATGAATAGAGTAGGTAACTAGACAGACAGACAGACAGATAAAAACAAGACAGGAGCATGCAGGTAATCCAAAATGAGATCAAAATACCAGGTGAATGGTCGGGAAAGGCTGAGAAACAACATAAACGATAGTCATAGCCATTGATCATTTCAATGAGGCAACGTCACTGGCCCATGAATATTTCCTGCTTGTTTTCAAACTATTTGATAACTGTAACTAGCAATTCAATCCTATCAAATGTTAAAACAGCTGCTTAACGTTATTCATATTTATATTATTTATTTATATTTTATCAATATGTGGACCTTTTTGGATTCTCTGATGCTTTAAAAATAAAATAAAAAAATGTAACACAGGAAATAGGTCAGGACCATTGTAATTGTTTACATCCCTCAAAATGATCTATACTCACAAGCTTCAGCTGTGTTTGCAATCAGTGGTGATCTGGAACTGGTGTGTGTGTGTGTGTGAGGTGTATGATGGGAGTTATGGTTCAGCTGAATGTGAGTGTTCTCCAGCAGCCTGCAAAGGCAACACTGTTAGTGATCATGACAACTACATACTAATAAAATGAATATTATATTACTTTCTAACATTATTTGTTTGTTTTGTCTTCCATCACATGGCAAGTATTTAACAAAAAAACCTTAATTAAATCTTAAAAATCTAAAAAAAAATCTATTAAAATGAATAACAAAGATTCTAAGTTAAAAAATAACTTTCTCTTCTAGTAATACAGTAATTCTACCACTTCTACAAACATTAACGAGTAAAAATAAATCTTTAATTAGAACAAAATATTTTTTTAAAAGTGCAAAAAACAACAAGTTTAACATAACAGCTTTAAATAAATAAACAAATAAATAAATGAATAAATAATCCACACCACCCTTGAATAACTGGATAGTTTCAAAATCAAAAAAATTACAAATAAAATAAAAACTAACAAATAAAATCCCAAAAATCCATATAAAATAAGTTTGTCCAGTCTTGCATTAATTTGACAGTATTGAAAACTTGATTAACTTCATAAAAACTGCCTATTTTATAAATATTTAATATATAAATTTCCCCTTATATGAATCTATATCAACATCCATGTTGAAAAAAACTGCAATCTGGATTTCTATCTGAAACCATCCTCATCTTCAGCCCATACAGTACATAAACACAACCCTACAACATGAACCATGTAGAACGCGACTGATATATAAGAATCAATTAAATACTGCTGCTGACTTAGCAAATTAATAACGCAACCATAACAGCATCTGAGCTTTAGACATGAAGAGAATCAGCATTACGCCTTAGCATGAAATCCATTAAAATAAGCACCTCGAGTGCTGAATGAACTATCAGCCGGCGCAGCGGGCAGGACCGAGGAGTCTGAGGAGGAGATTACAGCTCAGCTCACACAGCTTTATTGCCTATGAATATAAGGAGGACGTGGATTTACCTACATCTATAACACTGCACATCTGCTCAAAGTGTGACAAGTGCACATTTTCGGGAGCCCAAAGTTGTCTTATACTGTTAGGTAATAAGTTTGTTAGTACGGTACTTGCAATGAAAGCACTGGCTGGAGAATTTAATGTACATTTGACAACACCAGCAAAAAAAAAGCTGTAGTTTTATGTACTTTTTGGATGTCTGTTTCAGTTCTGATATGCCTCATTTCCAAGGCACAAAAACAACAGAAAGTTTATTTTGTGTATCAAAATTAGAGAACAGCAATGACCATGTAGCCTTGTTTTTAATGACTGTTTTTTTTTTTTTAAATAAATTTTCAATCAGGTTTATATCAGGGCTCTGGGTGGCCATTTCATTATTTGAATATTTTTAACTTCACAAACCTACATTATTTTAATGCGACTCTCTATACACTTTGATTTCAGTCTTTTCTCAGTCTGACAGTCAACAGGTTTCCCAACAAATCCATAATAAATTTGCTTCCACTTTTCCGAATTGGGCATTTAGGCCAATGTTGTGGAAATTAATAACCAGAAGACACTAAAGGAGTTCTGTTTTAGTTAACAGAAACAGTTTTAGAGTCAGGTAAATATACCTTGAGAAAAAAAAGAACAATATTATAATAATATACATGAAAAATAATGTTTTTTTAAGGTCACTGATAAACAAAATCATGTTTTAAAATAGCCTCTTCAAAAAACTAGAACATTTTGCTAAAATATAATGGCATATGATGCAACATATTATCAGTTTGTATGGAACTAAATTATTTTAAATGCTTTTAAAAGTACAGATAAACCGATTATCTGTTCCTTCTGATATTTAAGAATTGTTCCTTAATCACATTTTAAATGATGCATCTTGTGCCTATTTTTGTGTAACGAGATATTGAGTATTATAAATTAAATGCTTCCAGTTCAGGGCTGTTGTTATCGTTATACAAATTAATTATCGGTTTTGTACATCAATTATCGGGCAAATAAACATGAAAGTCATATAAATGTCAGTACTGATTAATCTCTTCTTCCAAGATAAAAAAACAAAACATATTACATCTAGCTAGACATTATTTAATTGGTGTAGTATAATTTAAAAGAAAAACAATTAAATATTGGTTCTCCATATCAATTATCGGCCAAAAAACATGCAAAGAAAGTCAGATAAAAATGTCAGGTTTTGGTTGATCTCTACCTCCGAGATAAAAAAAATATATATTACAGCTAGCTAGACATTATTTTCTACATGACTTATGATTTAAAAACCATACAATTAAATAATGGTTCTCTATATCGGTTATCGGGCAAATAAACATGCAAATAAAGTCATATAAATGTCAGTATTTGGTTGATGTCTACTTTCAATATGAAAACTATTACAGCTAGCTAGACATTATTACCTTGTTGAAGTATAATTTAAAAGCAAAACTATTAAATACCGGTTCTCTATTTCAGTTATCGGGCAAATAAACACAAATAAAGTCATATAAATGTTAGTATTGATTAGTCTCTACTTCTGAGATGAAAAACAAAACATATTACAGCTAGCTAGACATTATTTACTTAGTGTAGTATAATTTAAAAGCAAAACAATTAAATATCGGTTCTCCATATCAATTATCGGCCAAATGAACATGTAAAGAAAGTCAGATAAAAATGTAAGGTGTTGGTTGATCTCTACCTCTAAGATAAAAAAATATATATATTACAGCTAGCTAGACATTATTTTCTACATGACTTATGGTTTAAAAACCTTACAATTAAATACTGGTTCTCTATATCAGTTATCGGGCAAATAAACATGCAAATAAAGTCATATAAATGTCAGTATTTGGTTGATGTCTACTTTCAAAATGAAAACTATTACAGCTAGCTAGACATTACCTCCTTGTTGAAGTATAATTTAAAAGCAAAACTATTAAATATCGGTCCTCTATATGTTATCGGGCAAATAAACATGCAAATAAAGTCATATAAATGTCAGTATTTGGTTGATGTCTACTTTCAAAATGAAAACTATTACAGCTAGCTAGACATTACCTCCTTGAAGTATAATTTAAAAGCAGAACAATTAAATATCGGTCCTCTATATTAGTTATCGGGCAAATAACCATGCAAATAAAGTCATATAAATGTCAGTATTTGGTTGATGTCTACTTTCAATATGAAAACTATTACAGCTAGCTAGACATTATTACCTTGTTGAAGTATAATTTAAAAGCAAAACTATTAAATACCGGTTCTCTATTTCAGTTATCGGGCAAATAAACACAAATAAAGTCATATAAATGTTAGTATTGATTAGTCTCTACTTCTGAGATGAAAAACAAAACATATTACAGCTAGCTAGACATTATTTACTTAGTGTAGTATAATTTAAAAGCAAAACAATTAAATATCGGTTCTCCATATCAATTATCGGCCAAATGAACATGTAAAGAAAGTCAGATAAAAATGTAAGGTGTTGGTTGATCTCTACCTCTAAGATAAAAAAATATATATATTACAGCTAGCTAGACATTATTTTCTACATGACTTATGGTTTAAAAACCTTACAATTAAATACTGGTTCTCTATATCAGTTATCGGGCAAATAAACATGCAAATAAAGTCATATAAATGTCAGTATTTGGTTGATGTCTACTTTCAAAATGAAAACTATTACAGCTAGCTAGACATTACCTCCTTGTTGAAGTATAATTTAAAAGCAAAACTATTAAATATCGGTCCTCTATATGTTATCGGGCAAATAAACATGCAAATAAAGTCATATAAATGTCAGTATTTGGTTGATGTCTACTTTCAAAATGAAAACTATTACAGCTAGCTAGACATTACCTCCTTGAAGTATAATTTAAAAGCAGAACAATTAAATATCGGTCCTCTATATTAGTTATTGGGCAAATAACCATGCAAATAAAGTCATATAAATGTCAGTATTTGGTTGATGTCTACTTTCAATATGAAAACTATTACAGCTAGCTAGACATTATTACCTTGTTGAAGTATAATTTAAAAGCAAAACTATTAAATACCGGTTCTCTATTTCAGTTATCGGGCAAATAAACACAAATAAAGTCATATAAATGTTAGTATTGATTAGTCTCTACTTCTGAGATGAAAAACAAAACATATTACAGCTAGCTAGACATTATTTACTTAGTGTAGTATAATTTAAAAGCAAAACAATTAAATATCGGTTCTCCATATCAATTATCGGCCAAATGAACATGTAAAGAAAGTCAGATAAAAATGTAAGGTGTTGGTTGATCTCTACCTCTAAGATAAAAAAATATATATATTACAGCTAGCTAGACATTATTTTCTACATGACTTATGGTTTAAAAACCTTACAATTAAATACTGGTTCTCTATATCAGTTATCGGGCAAATAAACATGCAAATAAAGTCATATAAATGTCAGTATTTGGTTGATGTCTACTTTCAAAATGAAAACTATTACAGCTAGCTAGACATTACCTCCTTGTTGAAGTATAATTTAAAAGCAAAACTATTAAATATCGGTCCTCTATATGTTATCGGGCAAATAAACATGCAAATAAAGTCATATAAATGTCAGTATTTGGTTGATGTCTACTTTCAAAATGAAAACTATTACAGCTAGCTAGACATTACCTCCTTGAAGTATAATTTAAAAGCAGAACAATTAAATATCGGTCCTCTATATTAGTTATCGGGCAAATAACCATGCAAATAAAGTCATATAAATGTCAGTATTTGGTTGATGTCTACTTTCAAAATGAAAACTATTACAGCTAGCTAGACATTATTTCCTTGTTGAAGTATGTATTAAAAACTAATCAATTAAATAACGGTTCTCTTTATCGGTTATCGGGCAAATAAACATGCAAATAAGGTCATATAAATGTCATTATTGGTTGATCTCTACCTCCAAAACGAAAAAAAAAACTATTACATGTAGCTAGACATTATTTTCTAACTGAAATATGATTAAAATGCACAATTAAATATCGGTTCTCTATATATCGGTTATCGGGCAAATAATCATGCAAATAAAGTCATATAAATGTCAGTATTGGTTGATCTCTACCTCCAAGATGAAAACAAAAACTACTACAGCAAGCTAGACATTATTTCCTTGGTGATGTTTGATTTATAAGCACAACAATGCTCAACTTAATTACAAAAAGACTCAAGTTTAATGTTTGAAAGCTCAAAAAAACAGCCAATCCACACAAGTGACAATAACACTGGGACATTGGGTTTTGTATCAAAAAAATAAATTGAGGTTACCGCAGTATGACACAATTGATTTTCCACAAGCGTTTCCCCTGTCAGGTAAACAAGCATCATGGACGGCACCAGTCCAACTGAGAGAGAGCGAGGGACATTTACAAGATCTGATCCTGCACACAATCATTCCAGCAGAGGCAGGGTCAGAGCATCATTACATGAATACGAAGTTGTTAAACTGAAAATAAAATAGTCTAAATTTTGATCTGTGTAAAGAGAAAGTGTGGTCATATTTAAAGGGATCATTTACTTGCCTTTTGTTTCAAACCATCAAGAGTTTCTTCTGTTAAACATGAAAGAAGATGTTTTAACGAAAGCTGAAAACCTGTAACCATTGCTTACAGATTGTCAGCTTTCTTCAAAACATTGTGTTTAACAAAAGAAACACAAGTGTTGGAACCACCTGAGGGTGATTAGGGTAAATAATGAGTAAATGTTGTTTATTCGGTTAACTATTCCCTAAACTTATGTTGTCCTTTTGGCAACAAGAAACAAGGAAAAAATTAATAATGAAAAAATAGAAACATAGTTCAGAGTCTTTTGAAATAAATCACCATTTAAATTTAATATTAGGTTTAAGTTTAAATACTTTATTAATCTCACCAGGGGCAATTAAACTTGGGCAGTAGCATCATGACACAAACAAATATGGAGACAAATCACTTACGAACAATATTGAAAAACACAATCCAGCATGCTTCATAAATATAACAAAATTACACACACACACACACACACACACACACACACACACACACACACACAAACAAAAAAACAGCAATAAGGAAAGAATTTAAACAATTAAAAACTGAAAAATTGTTTAAAACTTACTAAAACGGGCACCTATGGTGAAAAATCTACTTTTCAAGCTGTTTGGAGAGAAATGTGTGTAGATATAGTGTATAGGCGGACATATTGGGTTATATAAACACACTGAGTCCTTTTTTTGTTTTTTTATTTAACAACATAAAAACAATGGACCAACTGGAGCGGTTTTCAGACCGACCGCAACTTGATGTAGGAGTGCGGTCCCCCCGCCCACCGAAATTGATTGACAGCTGCGTAACATGTCCCGGTAGTCATGTGTATAATCAGATCAACAAGAGAAGACGAGCGCAATGCAACCGAGAATAAAAGGGCTGTTAAATCCCTAGGATCAACAATTGTCATCAAATGTGATCAAGAGTGAGTTTTACAAGTTTAAAAATGTTTTTAAACTACCGCCACTCAGTGCAAAAATGTATAAAAGAGAATCTTATAAAGGGTAAAATAAAATAATCTGATGGATTTTTGGAGCTGAAACTTGACACATTCTGGAGACAAAAATGATTCATGATAAATCTGAAAAAAGGGGTAACCTAGGTGCCGTTTAATGCTTCTGAACATTCTTCCAGAGGGCAACAGAACAAAACGAAATGCTTCAGAGGATGGAATAATCTCCTATCACACTTTGAATTTTCTGTAACATTTGCTGTTCATTAAACTCTGCTGAGTCAAACCAGTAACCTTGGAGCAAGTCTTGACTAAGCTTTGAAGGCGATTTTTGTCTTTAACGGAAAGTGAGGAGAACCAGCAAAAAAGGAAAAGCTTAATATACTCTCAATATAGGTGGTATAAAAAGTTCTCAGTATATTTTTTTCTACACAGAAAGAGTTCAGTTTCTCAAGCACATACATTCTCTAATGCACTTTCTTGACAGCTTCTGAGTTCTGCTGGACCTCTGATGTGGTATCAAAGTTTGTGCTGAGATACTTGGTACTCTGGTATGGTACTCCTGTAGCATTTCAACTTCATTAATTATTGATGGGATATTTAAAAAACTATTTGTTACAGAAATATAATTTCTTACAGTTATAGAATTTTAAAAGCTTAATAAATTCGATTTTGTATATAAATAAATATTATACTATTATATAAACGAACAACCATGTTTGTAAACATTCAGGAAGCACGCACGGGGGTTTTCAGAAAAAAACGGGAGCACTAGCATTTACAGTGAGGGAATGACATCCGATGCGGTACAGAGTTTGTTGTTGTCTTAGAAATAAGATGTATTGATTACATATTATATATATTATTTACATAATGTTTTTAGTGTATTATAACAGCACGTCACCCAGTGATAAGCTCAGTGATTCAGCTAAATTAATGTTAAAGTGAGAGGCGTTCATCCAACAGGTCCATTTACGATAGCACCCTCCCAATGGATATTGGATAAGAAGAAATAGCCAAGCATCCAGCCCCAAATATACAACGAGGTAAAGTTGGTTTTATATTCACACTATCAGACTTTCTCCTTAATGATATAATTTCATAAAAGTATTATTTGCAAACTCTAAATAGCGAAATCATATTAGCAGCCAAAGACTATCAAAGTACAACATTGTTCACAGTCAAATAAACAGTGTTAATGTTGTTTTCAAATCACACTTGCAGGTTATTTTAGACCGAATATTCAAAGTACCATGGTAAACAATATAGGGAGTGTCACAAGTTGTCACTGAATAAATGTGTGAATATAAAACCAACTTTACCTTAATAACTTCAATTACGTTTCATTCCTAGCATTCAGTGTCCGCAGTTTAATCAACCATATGTAACTGTTTTTGCTGAAATCATTGCTGCAATCAAAAACTAGTAATGTGTATGACTCAGCATAGCGTGAACTTACTTGATATGAAATGAGAACTGCAGAGTCCAGCGTTTTCTAATTAGGTCGTCACTTCATTCAGTTTCCTTTAAGCCAAAAAGAAGTCTGCGGATGCCATTAAAAGCAGTGTGGTGTACGGTAAAAGTAATGTTTTCTGTTTTTGGACTTTGGAATTTGGCATCCTACTGCACAACACGACATGTTTACTATTGCCACCGGTCTCTTTTTGCAACCGGGAACCCATGTGACATCATGTGTGAAGTAGGTCGGTATTTCGTCTATAGGAATTAATAGCAGGTTTCCATATTTTATTTTACACATGTAAGTTATTAAAATTTGTGTTAAACTACTTCATCTTTTACTACTTCGATTTGTATTAATATTATTTATACAAATATTAATTCAAGAGTTCACACTTAGCTGATGATTAATTATAAAAGCTTGTTTGGCATGCTGTCCCGGGAGAGAGCCCTGAGCTCATGAGATCCTCGAGCCCAGGGCTCCCTCCCGTTGCAAGGCGGGAGGGGAGTTTGAGCTCAGGTAGATCTCGAGAACTCCCCTGCTGTAGCAAGTGAATGCTCTTGAAATTAATTACTAACTAGAAGCGTGTCTATGTTGACAATTTGGATTGTTCAATTGACTTAATTGCATGTTTTTAGGCGGTGGGAGGAAACCGGGGAACCCGGGGGAAACCCACGTGAGCACGGGGAGAAGTGCAAACTCCACACAGAAATGTCTGCTAGTTTTGGTAAAGCCAGGAACCAGAGACATTCTTGCTGTGAGGCGACAGTGCTAGGCACTGGGCCACCGTGTCACCCGTCTAAGAAGGAGGCGTAGGGGAGGAAGGGGGGACTCTTCAAAACGAAGATAGCAATGGAATAAACCCCAGGGTATTTATAGTAGTTTAGGAGTCATCTGATTGGATCATAATGAATTAGATAATGCGGGTCAGCTGCTAGCAATCATAAGCACGTGATCCTCTCGAAATTTGTTTATACATAAAGTTCACTTAATTCCATTATGATATGAATTAACACCATTATTATGAATATTCCTTCATTCATTTATTTTCCTTTGACTCAGTCTCTTATTTATCAGGAGAATGAAGCACCAACTATAACAGCATATGTTTTACGCGGGAGATGCCCTTCCAGCAACAACCCAGTACTGGGAAATACCCACACACTCTCACATTCATAGTTTCATAAACATAGTTTATATCCAGTTCACCTATAGCGAATGTCTTTGGACTTGTGGGGGAAACCAGAGAACCCGAAAGAATCTCATGCCAACATGGGGAGAACATGCACACAGAAATGCCAACTGATCGAGCCGGGACTCGAACTAGTAATCTTTCTTACTGCAAGGTGACACAGCTAACCACTCAGCCACCGTGCCGCAATATTATGAACATGAAATGAGAAAAAAATCTATTATGTATTAACTTTATTTACATATTTATTAATGAAATAACGTCCTATAAATATATTTTCTAAATAAAAAAAATTAAGTCACAGTAAATATCAACCTACATGTTTATAAACTTAGACACAAAAAACTAAACTGACAAATTCAAACTAACTCAAAGTGACGACTAAATCACTGGCAGCCCTATATGACGGGCTTTGTCTAAATACACAGCCGAGGGCCAAACATTATGCACACTTTCCTAGATTAAAAACGTGTCCCAGTTTGCAAATCTGTAATCAGTCCTGCACACATGCATGTTAAGCAGAATTATTAATAATTCCCCTTTTAAAAATTCCACTTATGTATTTCTATAATCGAAGCGGAATCGTTTGAGAAGAATGCACAGCGCATCTGTAAATCAATGTCCCTCAGCTCCTGCTTTAATATTCACACAGCATCTCCACTGAGCTGTCTGCATATAACCCGATACACTGAATGAATCCACACACACACACACACACATTCTCAAGAAGCATGTTTTTGAATACGGCGCAGCATCCGTCTTTACAAACTGCTACAAACCTGCAAACACGTTTTAAAAGCCCGCTGACCCTGCATTACCTTTAATGTTGGCGGGTATTCATTTTCCTGCCAAAAACACTGGCCTTTGACTCCCATGACTCATTTATAACGCCGCCTTCACACTCCGGGAGAACGATAACGTCAGGAAGATCCTCGGAAAACTTCCCCAAAAGCATCATAAAAGTTATTGATGTAGTCGGCATTGTGATACACTTCTGGCAAAATCAGCCTGGAGTCAAAAGATGAATATCATAAGAGGACGGATGGTGAGATGAGTTGTGTCGTCTTCAGAGGATTCCTCCAGAAAAAAAAATAAAATAAAAACGTCTGTCATTGTTCTTTATAGCTTATAGCCGCCTCAATCTGTTCAAGTCTCTGAGGCTCGGGAACGGTTAGCGTGAGAGAAATAAGAAGAGAGGTAAAACCGCTCTCAAAGAGAACTGCGAGCAGCGGGTCAAGATGAATATTGATCAAAGAGCTGAAGAATGAAAGAGAGCTGGGTTTCAAGAAAGTTCCTGGTTTGACTTTGGTAGTGTCTGTTGTTGGTGATAAAAGCTTCAATTAGATTAAATGCATTGAACATCTCCATGTGTTTTCATGAAGAATTTTTTTTACTAAAAAACCGTCATTATAGCTTTAACTACACTACCAAAAAAAGCTTTTCTTACTTAGAGTTTTTGTCTTATTTCTAATCCAAATTTCTAAAAAAGTCTAGAAATGCTTCTTGATTTAAGAGCAAGCAAAAAGTATTATCTTGTTTTCAGAAATATGTCATAGTGAGGTGAGTATTCCCTTAAAAATACAAGCAAAACAGTTTGCCGATGGGGTAAAAAAAAAAAGCAATCGTATACCAAAGCAAAGCCTGCAATCAACTCTGAGCGGAAAAAGCGTGCTATATTGTTTCACTGTCTAATCAAATGAAAGCATAGGTGGGGTTTTCGTTGAAGTGACAGCAGTGTTTGGGTTATCAAGAGACTTGTGGTCACTGTTTCAAGTTATCCAGAGCTGTATGACTTCACAAACCATGAATATTATCAAATATTACAACATAAACAGCAGTGTTAAGGAAAGTTACTTTTAAAAGTAATGCATTACAATATTGAGTTACTCCTCCAAAATTTTTGTAAGTTGTGTAACTTAGTTACTTTTTATGGTAAATAATGAGTTACGTTTCATTTTAGTTACTTTTGTGTTACTTTTTCATACCTGCCTGAGGCTTGATCTCTTTCAGAACGTGCAGAATATCTTTCTTTTTTTTTTATAAAATAGAGACACACGACACACTGTATAACCTACACCTTTATTAACCGTATAAAACAAAAAAAAATTGAATGATGTTACCTTCTGAGAACTTCCTGATGCTATACATGCCATATATACACATAAATGAAGGTTGAATGCAATGTGTTTGCTAGTTTTGTATTTTTGACTCATTAGTTCAGTAAGATCACTGTCCATTGAGACTATAATCCCCTTTTCTTCCATGCGTTCAAAATGATGAGAAAACTTCCATCAAAGTAATGTAAGGCTCTGCCATCATGGTTTCTGTCTGTTCCCGCGGGGAGCTCATTCTCTCATTGAGTGTGATTCAACGTGATTACACTCATTTTCATTTAGCAAACTATTTTCAAAAGCGATTGATTAATCTAGAAAAGTAACTCGAGTTATATTTTTAAAAATATATCTCCTATATTATTACTTAATTTCTTTAAAGTAATGCTCGTTAAATACCCGTTACTCAGAAAAGTTTATTTTGTAACATGCTACTTGTAAAAGCTGCTTTATATTTCTGCATCGAGTGATCAGTGTGACCCATGGTGCCTGTCTTGCATGAAAGTCATACATTTATACTTCTGCGTGCCGTTTGTGTTGCTCTGAAATAACACTTCCGAGACACTAGGTGGCAGGATCTCTTTATGTTCCTCTGTGTTGAGTTTTTTCTTGGGTGTTTGGTTTATTCTGAACGCTACCTTAATGTGCAAGTAGCTCAAACTCGCTCATTCATAGGCAGGAACCGGCGGACACGCTACAACTTTAATCATGAGGAGAACACAAAACAAAAGTTTCCATCTGGAGCTCCTTCCCTTGTAAACATTCACTCCTTTAAGCTCGTGGCTCTTTACACCACCCACACTCATCACCGGTACCAAACTGACCAATCAAAGAGCTTGCGCTACACGTCGTTCCGACACTTTGAAAGGTGCGCATCAGCGTTGGCGACAGCAATGGAGAGGGCTATGGGACCGCGCGAAGGCTGCGATTGACACAGAAGTATGAATCAGCCTTAATGTGTTATCCTCAACACTGATCAACAGCGGAGAGCAATACACAGCTGATACAGTGGTTGCTAAGCAACATAAAAAGTGCAGTGCACTTCTTTTTTTTCTCGTCAGGCAGTGCGTCTTGCATTCTCAGAACGGAAAATCATGCTCGATGTGATCAGCCCTTAAGTGTGCATTTTAAAAGGTTTCAGAGTATTTACAAAATTTTGCTAAAACAAATTATATCATTTTAGGCATTTTCATAAATCTCTTCAGAATCAAAATTGACATCACTTGGGTTAAAATTAGTGGTGAAACAGATAAACCTTACAGTTCAGATCACAATTATGTTTTTTTAGTCACGGATCGGACCATTTTTTGGATCAGCCAAAAAGGGGAGGAGACAAATGTAATTTGCTTTCCGTTTATTACAGAAACAGCACTGCAAGAAACTTTTGGTTTTAACAAACAGAACTGTGAACCTGTAATTTGATTAAAAATGAAATGAAGAAATAATCAGCTAAATAAAATAAATTGTAAAATGTTCAGTACAATGAAAAATTCACTGTTACTGATAACGCTAAATGTAGAAGTCTAACAAAATTTGTACAACCCGTTTTTTTCTTTCTCATTTTCGATAAATGATTGAGTTATTCACTCATAAACTTCATGTTTCATTGCTATATGTGTCATTTTTGAAGAATTATTCAGTGGCATTTTTTTTGATGGCTGATTGTTGCCACCTGTTGGTTAAATAATGTAATTTCTGCCTACAACTTTCATTTTTGAGCATATGACGGTGATTTCGATCTTTACCACAAACATCAGTGATTTCATCTAAACTATAAACTGTTCTACCATTGCTTCTGTGTTATTTTACTGTTGGTAACTTCATAACTAACTCAAAAGAGTAAAGATTGAACCGGTTTTTCAAACACAGATTTGAATGCAGCGATTCAAAGGATTGATAAACATATGCAAATCACCATCATTTATAATTAATGTTGCGCGGGAGTTTAGATCGCGATCTTTTATTGATTAATCAAGCAGCGTACACTGAATGCATTAATGCAGGACAAACAAGTAATGACAGAAAACACTTTAATAACATAAGAAACCCACCACATCCCGAATAACCCACCACAACTTCTTCTGTCATTACTATATTGTACAGGAAAGCCTAAATGGGTTCATAGATGTGATTTCAATGATGCGAGAGGCGATCTCTCTGTAATCGATATAAATTTAGGATTAATCTACGAGTAAAAAAAAAAATTGTAGCCTAGTCCACGGGTCACGTGTTCTGTTCTGTATCGTGGGTTGTGATCTGTACAAATCACAGATCAACCGTGATCCGTTACACCCTTAGTTAAAAGAGAGAGAGTTTCTAACTGAAAGCAAAATAGAACGAAAATTGTAATGATCATAATCACAATAAACGTCTCTTCAGACTCCGGTGTCCGTTTGTTTGACAAACTACAGCCCATAATAATACACACTGGTGCAAAGGCCTTTCTCTGTTTACAGGTTTCTTAATGCACTTCAAATCAAACGTGCATCAGAAATACAACAGACGTGTGAACAATAGTGTAATCTGGAGCAAATTCCATCACGTCGGCTAGAATCGAAAGGGCACGAAAGTAAATTACCATAATTATAATCATGAGCGGTTACGTTGCTCGCGCTGCTTTTCTGACATTAAACGGAGCACAGTATTATAAAGACGACGAATGCTTGAAAGGCAGTGTTCAAAAGACATCCATTATGTGATTTTTAAGTTTATACTCTCGTCCTTTGTATTTTCTTGACGTAGCGTGAACAAGGGGCAATTAGATAATGCGTTTTCCTGTAGTGCGGAGAGGCTTTTGCTTTCATTGTGCGCTGAAATAATGGGAGAATGCTTTAGCACATCAGATAAGAGTGGGCATAAAACATTTCCGGACACACTTCAGTATCAAGCAAAGACCATGGCCATGTTTATTGCGCTATGTCCAAGATGGATCAAAAGATTTCCGGTTTGAGCACTCTCATTCTGATGGTTGATATGAAAACACTTTTGTCTTGAGATTTCGAGTACAGATCAGATTTATTTTTTAAGGTCTCATCAAGGCTTTGTGTCAATTTTGTTGGTGCTGGAACAACATTTCTGCCAAACTTTGCCATGAACCTAATTCAAACCATTAAAGATGGTCAAAACATTTATTTTGAAACTCTGATATTTCTGTAATATACAATGAATTGCATAAATCGATAAATTTCTTGAATTTGTTGGAAATTTGACTGATTGGGTTTTTAACATTTTAGATCATAGGTCTCAAACTCGATTCCTGAAGGGCCGCAGCTCTGTACAGTTTTGCTCCAACCCTAATCAAACACACCTGATCCAATTAAGGTGTTTAAGACTACTCTTGAAATCTATCGGCTGTTTAAATAGGGTTGGAGCAAAACTAGAGCTGTAGCCGATGTTTGAGACCTATGTATAGTTTAGATGGAGCCGAACTGTAAGAAAAATATTTGTATATTGTAAATCAATCAGATAAGTGGATTGTATAATAGTTCTACTTCAGAAACAAGTTTTAATTTTTAATACAATGTTTTGCTTTTTAAGCAAAGGTTTACAATTTCCAAGGTTTCCATTTTCAATATTTTCGAATTTATTAAGAACATAAATTAAAATTCGTTAATTTCTTAATATATGAACTCAGTTGCACATCTCACATTTATTTTGACAGGTTTCTGTAAAAACTAAACTAAAAGATTTTTTAAATAATGTTATAGTTAAAAATACAAATATTAAACAAAACATTAATTCTATTTTAATAATACGTCGAAAAAATAATTAGTTTATTGTACTAAATACTAATATTTGCACGTTAACTTCTTAATTTTTTTAAATCAACTGCACATCTCACTTTTATTTTGACAGGATCCTTTAAAGCAAAAAATAATTAAACTTAAAAACGGTATTGTTTTGAATGTCCGACTATAAATATTATGATTTTATTGTAATTTTTCAAACAAATATTAAAATACAAATTCTTTATATTATTAATATTATTGACATAGTAATAAAAACATAATACTAAGATCTGAGCGTTAATTTCTTAATATTTTTATATCAGTTGCATGTCTCACTTTTATTTTGAAAGGTTTTTGTAAAGGCAAAAAACTAAAACATTTGTTCATTTACAAACAAAATTCACTGTTTTTAACATCTTCAGCATGACTATAAAAATATTATCTTATTGTAATTTTTAAACACAAATATTAAACAAATTACAACATTTATTTTAAAAATACATTAAAAAAAGTAACAAAAAACTAATTTATTTTCACTAATAAACTATTTATACTAATGTTTGAACATTAACATTAAAAACTAAATTCACTATTGTGAACATTTTCAGTACGGTGAAAAAAATCAATAATGATTTAATTGAATTATTAAAAATACAAATATAAAAAATATTAATTCTATTTTAATGATACACTGGAAATTGCAATGAAACAAATTT
The DNA here is from genome assembly GCF_052040795.2 of Danio rerio. Lineage (NCBI taxonomy): Eukaryota > Metazoa > Chordata > Actinopteri > Cypriniformes > Danionidae > Danio > Danio rerio. Next base: position 37,388,792 of record NC_141044.1, read on the forward strand.
ATTTTGCAAAAAAAGAGAGAATTTTTAAATATTTTAAAATCAGTTGCACTACTCACTGTTACAAACAAAATTCTCTATTTAGAACATATTCAGTACGACTATAAAAAAACTGTTTTTTATTGTAATTATTCATATAATTTTTTTAAATAATACAATTAAAAAGAAATAAGTATTTATTTTACTAAATAAAAGTAATATACTAATGTTTGCACATTAATTTCTTAATATTTTTAAATCTGTTTACACCTCACTTTTATTTTGACAGATTCCTGTAAAGCAAAAAAAAAAAAAAATAGATAAAACAACTTGAAAACAAAGTGCTTATTTACACACATGAAAATCTTGATTTGATGCGTTTTAACCTTGTGCTTCAAACTAAAATGGAAAAAAAGCGTATATTTAACAAACACATTCTGCTTAATTTGACAACTGCACTAAGCCAACTGACATTATTGATTTAATTATATTACACCCTGCAGTCAAAACACTTGCACTTCTTTTTAGATTCAGGTTTTGTAAGCCTGAAGAAATGACAGAATGCTAATTCGATAGCTGAAAAGAGGGAAAATCAGAGGGAGATGACTGATTTATAAAGCCTTAGCTACATGATTTCAGCCTTGCTGCTTGTAATAGCTGTCAGAGGACAGAAAAATCAAAGAAGAAAAGCCATTAGAAAAAAACAAGAGTACATAAAGTTTTAAAGCGCCTCCATAAAAAAAGACCGGAGACATGAAACATGGAGAAAGAAACAAGACATTCCAGTGACAAATAGAGGATATTATTCATTAAAGGGATAGTTCACCCAAAATTTAAAATTCTGTCATCATTTACTCATCCTTCACTTGTTTCCAACATTTATGAGTTTCTGTCTTCTGTTGAGCACTAAAGATGATATTTTGAAGAAAGCTGGAAATCAGACTTCGATAGTTGATTTCCTACCAAGTCAATGGTCAATGGTTAGTGTTCAACAGTAAAAAGAATCTCAAAGGTTTATGAGGGAGTAACTAATAAGTCATTTTTCATTTTTAGGTGAACTACCCCTTAAAATTGACTGACTGGATCACAAGCCCACAGTGTGTTTATTTATTCTATTACTTCATAGATTTGATTATTTTATTTATGTCTTGTTTTTATACTGTTAGAATAAAAAGAAAAAAACATACAAAAAGTCTAAATGGATAAACTAAAAGAATTTACAAAACCGACATTCCTCTGATGTCAAGGTCATATAAATAGCAGTAACAAAACTTCACTACAAGCGTCATAAAAAAAGCAAGTCAGTCTACAAAGTGCACAAAGCCAGACAAGAATTAGAAATCAATTTCTGGGGCTTAAATATATATATATATATATATATATATATATATATATATATATATATATATATATATATATATATATATATATATATATATATATAAAATTTAGAATAATTTCTTGATATTATTATTATTTTTTTTAGGTATGCATGATATAAATCGCCGGCCATGTCAATATCAGCCGATAAATGCTATTTTTAATGTTATCGTTATCGGTTTAATATCAGATTTAAGCCGATAGATTACGCAATTGTACAGAACTGCACATGCGTGGATCCAACTTGTTCAGACCTGTTCGGTGCACATTGTTTATTCCTTCAAAGTCTGTCCTTTTTTGTGTGGTATTGCTGTGATTTAATATCTCAGTAAGTTACCATATTCCTTATGATTGTAGATATGTTTTATTGAGTGCCATTGTATATTTTGGTTTAAACTGCCTGCCAAAAACGTTTAAGAGCACATTTTTATATATTTTTATACATTAAGTCCTAAGTGGACTATTTTGGGATAGTTCACCCAAAATTTAAAACTCTTTCAATTACATTGTTCCAAACATGTAACCACACTCTCAGAAATAAAGGTACGAGAGCTGTCACTGGGGTGGTACACTCTCAGAAATAAAGGTACGCAAGTTGTCACTGGGGTGGTACCTTTTCAAAAGACACACATTTGTACTCGAAGGGTCCATATTGGTACCTCAAAAGTATATATTAGTACCTACAAATTTTAAGGGGAACACTTTTGTACTTTTAAGGTACTAATATGTTCCCTTGAGGTGTTAATACGGCCCGTTTAGGTACAATATTGTACCTTTTGAAAAGGTCCGACCCCAGTGACAGCTTGCGTACCTTTATTTCTGAGAGTGTACTTTTTAAAAGTTACACATTTGTACTTAAAGAGCCCATATTGGTACCTCAAAAGTATATATTAGTACCTAAACATTTTAAGAGGTACACTTTTGTACTTTTTAGGTACTAACTTGTACCCTTGAGGTATTAATATGGACCTTTTGGGTACAAATATATGCCTTTTGAAAAGATACCACCACCGTGACATATCTGGTACCTTTATTTCTGAGAGTGCAGACACGCACAGTATTTGTTTTTCCAATAGAGGTCAATCTTTACAGGTTTTCAGCTTTCTTCAACATATCTTCTTTAGTGTTAAACATACAGTAAGAAAGAAATGGGTTATAACCACTTGAGGCTAAGTAAATACTGTAAATTTACATTTTTGGGTGAACTATCCCTTTAACAGACAAACCGAATGGAAAGCATGACAGAACTAAAACAAGTCCATCAAAGTGATTGATAATAATTATCTGTAGTCCAGGCTCTGCACACATGCTCACTCTGACAACCATAAAGGTACTTACAGACAAAAGAAAAATGGTCAAAACCCTGCCAGAAATTAAATCATTTTTAAAACAATCACACACCCATCAGTGAAGTCATTGGGTTGCTTAAAAAACCCATTCAAAATGAAATGATGAAGCAGAATGAGTCATTGGCTGGATGAAAAATCAGGTTGCAGCTCAAGGCCCAAGGGCTTCAAGGCCCGAAGGCAAGCGCCAAATTGGTCCTATGGTTAACCCAAGCCTGTGCCACATGGACATTACAGCTTAATGTCTTTCTTTCTCTCTCTCTGTGTGTGTGTGTGTGTGTGTGTGTGTGTGTGTGCATGTGCCAAACTCTGAACCTCATCTCATAATACACATAGAACTAAATCAATAACAGACTCATGAAAAAATGATTTAGTATAATAAAGGGTTTTATTTCAAATTCTATTTTTTATATGTTAAATTTAAGACTTTTAAGACCATAATGAATGAAATTTAGCCCTACCCCTTCAGGCTAAAGAGAATTTTGACATCCTTACCCCTTCACGTGAATGTGCAAAACGAGGGGTAAGGAGAAGGGCTAAAGGGTAGAATTGGGATTGGGCCAAAATGCAAAAACAAGTTTTCAGGTGTCCAGTCCTCTACTGAAATAAATAAAACAAATCTAAACAAACAAACTACCTTTTCTGTAAATAAGTAATCGGCAAAAATAAAAATAAAATAGTAAAGCAATTCTAATAAAAATTTTAAAAGGTATATAATAAAAATAAAACAACAAATGATCTAAAAACCTCTATTTAAAGGTCTATTTATCTATGCAAACCTTTATTTAACATACAGTGTGTTCAGCATATTTAAGTACACTCCTCACAAATCTATATTTTAAATTCATATTTTTAATAGGAAGCTATACAATGTGCATATACATAAGATTGGTCAGTATCAAATCTGGAGCTTATCTAACATAATAATTTACAATAATGGTCCAAAAATTAGTACAACCAAATTTATATAGTTTATAGAAAAAAAAATTACATACAAATTTTAAAGAGGAAAAATTAAGAGAAGCTAAAAAATAATTGTGGAAAATTCTGTGGGTAGTAATTTTTTATTTTATTTTTTTGCAATATTTTGTTTGAGGTTAATGGTATTTTCTTTCCATTTTTAAAAAATGTTTGGTCACTAAAATATAATTTTAATAAACATATCTGTATAACTCTTTTTTGTTTAAATTTGTTTAAATGCACCAAAATACATTGAATATTTTATCCAGCATTTTCGAAATGGGGTGTAGTCAAATACAATCACATACATTTATCAGTGGCATTATCGGTCTACACGTATATGCAGTCTATATATAGTAGTCCTTCGTTAATCGTGGGAGTTACGTTCTAAGAATAGCCCACAATAGGTGAAATCCACAAAGTAGTCAGCTTTATTTTTTACAATTATTATAGATGTTTTAAGGCTGTAAAACCCCTCACTTCATGCACTTTTCTCAGAAAGGCATGAACATTTTCACACTTATTTCTCGATTAAACACTCAAACTTCTACCTTCCTTTAGCATGTCCAGAAGTCCAAATTTTTGTGCGATGGTTAGCATCTTTCCTTAGCATTTGGGTGCTACCATGAGACCCTTTGACGGTGCAGAATGTTTTGTATTGTTGGGGAGAAAACTTGCAAACATACAGTACAGCACTTTAGAGTCACACTGCTAGCGATCGAAGATGCTGAATGAACAGAGGAGACTGACTGACAATGGTCTACAGCCAATCAGAAGGCAGAACACAATGCATGAATCAGGGTGTAGAACAAAAAGTGCTGTAAAAAATGCATGTTAATTGGCACAAAAAAAGGTGAACCGCGTTGTGGCGAGGGACCACTGTATAATAGTTTAGGGTTACAATAATTCAGCTAAATCATACCCGTCAACACTATGATGAGAAAATAAGGGATACGCCCACCATTATAAGGGATAACCTCCCCCAAAAAAATCCCAAAATTACTAAATATGTTCTTCTGGAGCTGTTTCATTGTAAATAAATAGTTAAACAGTCAGTGATATGTTTTATTATTATTATTTACAAAAGAAAAAATAGTATACATTAGCAGCAAATAAATTAGCAAACAGCTTATTAAAATGAGCTATTGTAAAGAAATAGAATCAAATTATTAAATCTCAATAGCATTTTCCTTGCTGAATAACTCACACATTCTGATTAAAGCAACAAATTAATCTAATTTATTTGGATTTTTTGTTTTTATTACATTAAATAACAGATTCCCTTTAAAAACGCACACATCTAACATTATAATGAAGGCATTCGACTGCTTTCCTAACTTTTTAATGCTAATTTAGGACAAAATTAGTTATGTTTGGGGGAGGAAAAAAACCCCCACCAAGATCAACATCTTTAGATGTTATCATTATTAATTATGTGTCTGTTTGAACACGCATCAAAAGCCCAGACTTTTGCTCCGCTTTAAATCATGTTTACAGAATCCGTTTGGGAAACAGCATCTATTTATCACTATGGAGTTCATCAGCTAACAGTGACACACCGCTGTAGGACGGCAACAGCACCTATAAATAAAAAGCAAAGGGAATATCGCCGTTTTTATATTTATGGGGTATATGTCGAAGTATGCTAATAGGACTTCTAATTAGTCAGTAACCTGGGTTAAGAGCTTCCGGTGAACTGTATGCCAATGCAAAAATCGGTGTGATGTCCGATATAAAGTGGTTCTCAGACTGTACAAGAAGCACTGCATTAAATTACCTTTTCACCGCCATGTCTTTATAATATGAGCATTTATTTTACCCCAGTATATTCAATGGAGCTTCTGCACTAGCCTGCCGATTCTAACGGGTTTTAGAGGGGTTTTGGCAATTTCCAGGCTGGTTTCCAGCCATTTCCAGCCTGGTCTTAGCTGGTCAGGCTAGGAGATGACCAGCTAAATCCAGCTTGACCAGCCTGGTTTAAGCTGGACATAGCTGGTTTTGGCTGGGCTCCCAGCCTGGCTAGGCTGGTCAAGCTGGTTTTAGCTGGTCATCTCCTAGCCTGACCAGCTAAGACCAGGCTGGAAATGGCTGGAAACCAGCCTGGAAATGGCCAAAACCCCTCTAAAACCAGCCTGGTCGACCAGCTAAAACCAGCCAACCAGCCTAGGCTGGTTTAAGTTGTTTTTTTCAGTAGGGGAGAGCTGTAAAAAAAACGAGAGAATCCCAGAAAAAACGGGAGGAGTGACAGGTATGAGACAAATCCCTCCATTATATAAATATATTTGTTTAGTGGACCACATCTCTGACACCTTAATGCTCAGAACAGCACTGAAATGCGTAATACACAATTTAAAAGCACAGAAATGAATACGCAATTTTTGACTACAAAAAAAGGTAATGTCTCCCATCTTGCATTTCTTTCCGACAGATATAGGTGCAAAAACCAACAGTTATCTGACTGCTATTAGAGTGTCTTCACAAAACATTTACATTCATGCACACAAAAGCACATGAACCGGCAGCTTTCGAGTCATCTCAACTACCTAGTGAGTGTTTGTCATCTCGCACAACAATAGCAATTACCCATGAATGATTTGCAGTGCAATGCGATGCCTTGTTGCCAGGCAACACTCATGTTAATGAAGAAAGCCTTTTCTTCTAAATAAAAAAGTATAGGGCACGCTATTCGGCCATCAGAAATAGGGGCGCTTGAAATGGATCTGCTTCACGATGACACAAACATAGTGATGCTCAAGCAGCTGAAAACATGAATGTACAGTAAGGTGCTGAGGATTGTGCTTTTGAACGCTAAAGCCTGGCATCCAGCCCTTGAGGGTTTCAGGATAACCACAGAATGTTAATAGGTACTTGGGTTTTCCTCAGTACGCTTAATTTTCATTAGAAACCGATTTCTCTCTAAACTAGATAAGTGTACACCAGGCCCAGAGGTTTTACACTGGTAGTCAGCTTTGATGTATATATTGTCAGGAGACCATATTGTAGATACCTGATCGCGGCACTTACTTTCATTAGAGTCAATCAAAAGCCACTTTAGCGAGAATTAGCGTAATGTTTGCGCTCAGAGTTTATGGCACTCATAGTACACTTAATGACAACCATTGTAGCTCATTTATTCATTTAGGATACTGAAGGAAGTTTGACAAAATGAGACACTGGGTATGCCAAACACACAAAATCACCTGTCTGCCAAGAACCCTAAATATTAAAAGAAAATTAAGTCACATAAGAAACTTGCTTATGCATTTGACATCTCAATGTATTATTATGAATCATATTCAATATTTACAATCACTTTATTAGGTGCACCTGTCCAACTGCTCGTTAACCCAAGTTTCTAATCAGCCAATCACATGGCAGCAACTCAATGCATTTCGGTATGTAGACATGGTCAAGACGATCTGCTGCAGTTCAAACAGAGCATCAGAATGAGGAAGAATATTGATTTAGAAGACTTTGAAAGTGCCATGGTTGTTGGAGCCAGACTTTTCAGTATTTCAGAAACTGCTGATCTACTGGGATTTTCATGCACAACCATCTCTAGAGTTTACAGAGAATGGTCCAAAAAACAGGAAATATCCAGTGAGCGGCAGTTTTGTGAGAGCAAATGCCTTGTTGATGCCAGAGGTCAGAAGAGAATGGGCAGACTGGTTCCAGCTGAAAGGCAACAGTAACTCAAATAAGCTCCTGTCAGCTAATAGCAGGAAACAAGGCTACAATTTACACAGGCTCACCAAAATTGGACAATAGAAGATTGGGAAAATGTTGCCTGGTCTGATGAGTCTCGATTTCTGCTGCAACATTCGAATAGTAGAGTCAGAATTTGGCGTTAACACCATGAAAGCATGGATCCATTCTGCCTTGTATTAACAGTTCAGGCTGGTGGTGTAACGTTGTGGGGTATATTTTCTGCCACACATTGTCAATGCCACAGCCAACCTAAGTATTGTTGCTGACCATGTCCATCCCTTTATCACCAGTGTACCCATCTTCTGATGGCTACTTCTAGTAGGATAGCATGCCATTGCAAAGCGTGAATCATCTCAGACTGGTTTCTTGAACAAGAGTTCATTGTACTCAAATGGCCTCCACAGTCACCAGATCTCAATCCAATAGAGCATCTTTGGGATGTGGTGGTACGAGAGATTCACATCATGGATGTGCAGCCAACAGATCTGCAGCAACTACGTGATGCTTTCATGTTAATATGGAGCAAAATCTCTGAGGAATATTTCCAGTACCTTGTTGAATCTATGCCACGAAGAATTAGGCAGTTCTGAAAGCAAAAGCAGGTCCTACCCGTAACTAGCAAGGTGTACCTAATAAAGTGGCTGGTGGGTATATAATCCTATTTTTTGTAATTTATCTGGAAACTAAGTGACCCTTAGATAAAAATGTAATGTTACATGACATATTCCTGTTTACAACATCCTGACACCACTGGGCTATTATTTTACATGCAATGTTTATTTTGTGCTTTATCTAGTGGTGGATGAAAATAATGATTTTTTTATTTGCGTTTTGCTGGCATTTGCTACGCAGAGATATTAAACAGCAGACAATAAAGAGCATAACACAGCATTTACTGTTTGAATTTCCAGATAAATTGGACAAAATGGATGGTTTCTTGCCAAAAGTAACAAAAACACAGAGCTTTGTAATTATTGAACAGCATGTGCCATGTATAATATCAACTGAAACAGCACAGACTGGGATAGGTTTTAATTGACCACATTTAGTAGTGGTTAAAACAACAGTGTATGTGTTAGGTACACATGTATAAAAAATTTATATAAATTTGCATGTAGTTACAAAATAGGGATGCACAGATATCAATTTATTTGACCGATAACTAGGGCCAGACAGAATCTGTGAACATTTTTTTGCTATTTCTGCGCAAGAGGGTTATAATAAATCTGCAAATTTATGTATAATGATTTTAGGACTACCGTAACGTAAAAACAATATATGGAAAAAAAATATTTAGTTAGTGTTTACAATGCAAATCCAATTAGATCCTATTATTTGGTAAACAAAGCAGGTCTTTAATATAATATATTTACTAAAAGACAGAAAATATGACTTTACAAACTGTATTATAAGTAAATCAAATGAACACTTTCATGTTAGTCAGTAATATTACCGAAATTAATAAAAAAAAAAAAAAAAAAAACTAAACCTAAAATAAAACATTTCCTTAACTTTTCCTAAAATAAAATATAGTATGTTCTCATTGGGTAAAAATAGTTGTTTTTTACCCAGACAATTTAAAAAGAACTTATTTTAGCATAGTAACCAGAATCCTGTGATATCATGAAACTGTGATGTTTCTATTAAAGGTTATCATAGCTTCAGAAACTTATTATGGCCCATGCCTAGATTGGTTAACACTTCATTCGCCTCATTCCCATGAATAGCGCAACAGGATGTTTATTTGCATCTTTGCATTGACTTAACATCACTCATTAAAATCACTCACGATTGACGTACATACACATATATACATACATATAGTATAGCTGCACAATGTTGAAAAAATCTGACATTGCAATATTTTATTTTTCTGCGATATATATTTCATTCGATTCATCTTTACTTCTATAGAGTTTTTACAAAGTAAATTGTGTCAAAGCAGCATAACATAGTAGTTTTACTAAAAACTGTGTCAGTCCCATTTCCAGAGTTCAAGTTCAGAGATATTTATTGTGATTTAATGCATCTATAATTTCATCAAATAACTAAACAGCACTACTTAGAAAGAATTAAAATTTATCTATGACTTTTGCTTCAATACAATCATAATTTGTTCCTTAATAATAGACATTAAGATAGCTTAGGTATTAGGTTGGATTTTGTACATGTTAAAATTACGCTGCAAAGTTTTTAATGTATAAATAATTAACAATTAAACAATTATTCTTTATTAAACTTCCATATGGTAAAATGTCTTATACCTGAATGCTTAAATCTCTCTCACGCCTTAAAAAACCATGCAAATGATACAATTCCACTCCATTATGATTAAACTCTGCAATAAATCCACAAATCTCATGCTCTGAACTGAGACTCTTGCTCAGATATAATCCAAACTCAACATAAGCCATCTATGCAATGTGACTATTGCGAATGCACACACTGCGATGTCGATGCAGAAATAATATATTGTTCAGCCCTAAATACAGTGTTACACAGATTTCCCTCCACATGTAAATGCATCAGCCTATTTTGTTAGCTTATTATAGTTGCAAATATTCATGTAATGTGTGATCTCACATTAAACGAATCTCACATTTTAAATTTATAGTCCATGAATGGCAAATACTATAACTTACACCTAAAAAACCCTTCAAAGAAAACAGCACTCCTGTAAGCTACTGTACATTTTCACTTAAGGGTAAAAAGTGGAATAATTTTCACAGCGTGATACTCAATACCCTTGAATAGTTTTAGAAGAGTTCCTTTTTAACTCAATATTTCCACTAGTATTGCACAACATGTATTTGATTATATTACTTTAAACACATTATTTACTTCGATTGTGAAAAGATTGACCAATAAATTCCCTTAAAAACAAAGTTGAATTCAAATGGGTTAAATAAAACATTTCTTTAAAGCATATTTTGAACAAGTGTGGAAGATTCCCTGGAGGTAAAGAGAATCTGTGTCCTCTCATTTCCCACTCATCCATGCCTGAGACTTGCGAAATTCTTATTATGATTGTGCCTGCTGATATTTAAAGTGTTCATAAAGCCTCTTTCTATGAGGTGAGGACCGGCATTAACCCCAATGTTCAACATCACCTTCACCTTAACTTAGACCATAATGATAGCCCAAGTCATTTGTTCCACGTCCAAACCGCGATCCAAGAATAAATTAGAATCAGTCACAGGATTTAACAATATCTGCTGCATAACTCAGAGCGTATGCAGAGAAATCCAATTAAAAAGAGAAGTAAATGGAAAAATCCAGAAAAAAAGAAAGGATTGTGTCCTATAGCAGTAGCTTCTGTAATCAAATATTATTTGTGTGTAATATCAAACCACCAGTTTCACATATGTTGGCCTCTTTTTACTCAGTCTTTAAGATGAAATGTACAGTATTTAACATTCAGAGCCAAAACATGAAATTTTGCCCTTTGCCCCAGCTGTATTTATTATAATTTCCTTATTAAAACAAGGTATTTATTGACCTATGATTACAGCTAAGACTTAACTGCCAGGTAAATGAACTGGAAAATATGAAATAGCAGAAATGATTTACAGCTTACATGTAGTGCTGACAAAATAAACCACTGTCAACCAATTTTAAAATGAAGTTCATCAGTCTGTATACCAAACATGCTCCTAAAAATTGCATGCCAGGGGTGGGAAATTCATTTTTCTAAGGAGCCACATTAGACTCTGGAATGGTTTTAAAGGGCCAGACCAAAATAGTTAATCTGTTATTTCAATAAACATTCATAAAAAGCTCAAAACAAAATCAATTTTATACAAAACATATTTTAAAAGTATTCTAAAGACCAGCATCACAATATCAACCTAAATGCCAGAGGGTTGTTTGTTTGATTGCTTCACCTTAGTTAATTTTTGTTTGTTCGTTCATTTATCCATTCGTTATTTTTATGTTCAGTGAAAGAATAGCCTGTGTTAGGCTCAACAGGCGCACTGATGTCAGGTTGAATGTGAGGTGGATATGTGATGTAATGATCAACACTGAGAAATGATCTGTATCTGGATTTGTTAAATCTTTAATCTGAGGTCATTAATCTTCCTTTATTACTGTGTATTTCCATACAAAGTATGAAGCTGCTTGGTTAGTTCCTGTCACATGATGCGTGGTTCGCTCAAGGCACTCTAATGTTTCCATTTTTTGGCACTTGAAAAACTTAAATGTGATATATGACATGTGCATCCCTTCCTATTTGCGAGATGAACCCACAATAAAAAAAAAATACTGCAAAATTGTAGCAAACAATTTATGTGTGTTAAATTTAAACAAATTAAATTAAGTAACATTTAAATTCATTTATTTGGGCTGAAATTAAACAAACAAATTGTTTACAATAACATAAAAAAATTTGTAAATTCAAGGAATCATCTTTGAATAATTTTTCAGTGCATGCATCTCCATTTGAAGTGACGAAACAGAGCGCGCAAATATGTAATATTCTCCCTTTGTTGACTCGCGATATCAGACCTGCACATTGCAATGCCCTGTTTGAAGTTGAATTTAAATTAAATAAATACTTCACACGGGCCACTCAAAGAAGTCCAGTGGGCCACATGTGGCACGGGAGCCAAAAAATGCTGAGGTCTGCTCTTAAAGGGCCATGAAACCCCCTCGTTTCAGCAGGGTGTTTTCACACCTCTACTTTGGAAAAAGTCAGAAAAGTGGGCGTGTCCAGCTCTGTTTAGGGGGGAGTGTCGGAGGAAGAAAAGTGGGACGGTGTGGGAGTGTCTATTTGTGCACGCGCGAGTTTCAGAGTCAAAATACACACCCACACAGACAGGAGAAAAAGTGATGGTGTTTAACCTACATGGACATCTGTAGTCGAATTATTTGCCAAATTATTAAATGTTGGACTTTAACTGCAGTTTGGCTCTTTCATTCAGGGAATTCATTCATGCCTCTCGCGACAAACGAGATATTTGATTCGAGGAACTGCTGCAAGCGTGTATTTTTCATGCAATGTTTGATACCGCACGGCGAATGAGAGAAAAAAAACCTCTGCATTTCCCGGAAACTTAGATGCACACGGCAGGTAGTGTCAGAAAGCCGCGTGTGTTATTCCGGTCACAAAATGCGGTGCTAACATTTCTGCACTCAGTGCAATAGTTAACTTAATTCGATACGAACAAACTGAATAAACAAAGAGCACTGGTCGCTCACTTACCAAATCTGTAGAGACAGGACAATCACCAGCAACTAGAGCCGCGTCTTTATGAAGAGAATACTACAAGCAAATCCAGATCTCAGCGTTTGCAGATGAGAACAGCTCTCAGGTAAACAACAATCCTCCTTAGACACGCAAGTTATTATTGTCGCGCGTCGCCTGTTAATCCACACGTGATCCAGATAAGCTCTCACAGAGAGAAAATGAAAACGAAACTTAACAGCAGCAAACTATAAAAGCAACACGTCACGCTTGTTTTGCCAACACAACGTGGCGTCTTTGTGGTGTAAACACGGTGACAATAATGAATATTAATGAAGTTACACAATAGAGCGCGCTGATTGGTTTGACCCAAGCCTTACTCATGCATTAATGCATCACACTGTAAGACGTAATAAGACTCACTCAGGCACAGACGCCCAGTCTGCACGCTGGAATACAACGCTATTATGTCATGGCCGTGACGCAGCTTCAAAAATTCGTTTCAAACAGGGAGTACGAATTTGCTTGAAATAACGCAAAAACAACCAATTTACACTTTTTAGTGAAATATAGGTGTCCTAATAGTGTTTTTAGCAGTGTGGGACACATATACGACTGTCAACAGCTCAAAAAATGTGTTTTGGTGTTTCGTGACCCTTTAACAATAAAGGCTCTTTTTGATCTTGACTTCCATAAATCCCCTTCAAATGTACAAAATACTCTTACTAGTGGAACAAAAACTTCTTTGAAATAGGGGGGAAAATAAATAAAGATTTTCTTTTTTTTTTTTAGTGTAGCTTCATGATATAGTGTTTTTGAAGAGGCAATAACAGAGGCAATATTGACTAGTTTGGTTAAAATCTATTCTAAATACCAATATTCTTTCAAAAATTAGCATTTTGTTCTCAGGTTCCTGTTATATGTATACTTTAAGGTCAATGAAAACAACTTATTCAATGCCACAAATTGAAATAACTAAAACACAGACTTAAAAAAATACAAATAAATAAATAACCAAACTAGCCAATATTGCCTGTATACTAGGGCTGCACAACATATCGTTTCAGCATCAATATCTCAATGTGATCTTTCACAATAATCACATCACAATCACATTATATTATAATTTATCATGCATGCGTTTCTGATGCCTGTGACTTTATAATAATTTAAAAAACATTCAGGCATAAGAAATTGTACCATTTGTGACCTTAACGATAATTAATTTTATTCAATTATTTTTATTTTTATCATTCAGTTACTGTACTTGAATACTGTCAGACTCGGGAAACGATAAAACACTATTTCAATTTTAGAATTGTCTTGACTGTTTTTATAGATCGTTATGCATGAAAATACTCGCAACACAATATAATGCAAATAGCACAGACCACAAGATTCTGACGGTATGATAACCTTGGATAAAAATGTCACAGTTTTACAGTATTGTGATTGCTGCTCTAAAATATATTATTTTTTAATGTCCGAATAAAAAACAAAAACATTTTTCTCCTTTGAACACAATATATTTTATCTTGAGAAACGTTTAAAGTATTTTGGAGCAGTTAACATGTCAGGCTAAATAATTCAAATGAATCAATGACTTCTGTATTAGTTTTAAAAACACAGATTTCTTCACAATTTAAAATGGCATCTTTGCAGATCTTTTCTGCTGGAGATACTGTTGTCCTAAAAACTAAAACGTAAATAAAAGAATCTCACATATACCATAAGAACGGTCCAGCAGAACATTTTTAAAACCTTAACTATTACTAAACCGCAGTATACCTTGAAAACCGTCATCATCCCATGCCTAGTCAGGGGACCCCAAAAAGTTTATAGATTGAACTGGTGACAATATAACATCGCAATATAATGTATATCGCAAAATTAAAAAAAATTGCAATGTTAGATTTGTCCAATACCGCGCAGCCCTACTCTAAAACAGTATATAAGTATTGTTTATTATTGAAACTTACATAACTTGCATGTTATTCTCTCAAATTGATTTCTCTGACTCTTATCAGAATTGCATTTTGCATTACCCATACATTTGCGTAATTACAGGGAGAGCTAAATGGATTGAGAGAGCATGTGTTCTCTTGTAATGTCTCAGAGTCGCCATTTGAGAGTTGACAGTCAATTTTGATTTTATCGCCCAGCCGCCATTGATTCATATATGCAACTGCATATTCCAACTTATAGATTTTCTGCTGCAAATCCATTTGCACAGAAAACCTACATGGCACCAGCAAAAAACTGAGAAGTCTCTTGTCAACAAAGGAGTAAGCCTGAAGGGAATAAAAAACTAGTATGCGTAATTCAATACACACCGTCTGAGTCAATGACCCAGCGTAGCTCGTGTCAAGTGATTTCAGCCTATATGCCAACAGTGCTTGTACTCCAGCTTGCCACAAGGTTCAACTAAAGAAGAATAGACCAACCATGGTAACTTACAGTGGTGAAGTTTAAAGGAAAGCACTCCTCTCCTCTGAAGCTGCACTGCAAGAGCATTTCGTTGATATCGTGGCCCGTTCGGTTGTAAAAATCCGTCATGTTGAATTGTTTAGGCTTGAAACCATTAAAACTAGCCTTCTCCTTCAATAAAGTTAAGACTTCCGGGTCGGCCAAGTGCGGGTTAGCGATCTGATAGTTCTCATTGAGCAGTGCCAACAGCTCCCCCACATGGTACAGATCGTTCTTTGTGATCTTCGAGAAGCGAAATTCGTTGAGGTTACAGAAGGTGACGGCTGGGAAAGTGAGGTTGGGGGCCGCCACTTCATCGAGTTTAGTGACGTGAGGAAACTCGAAGTAATAATACACACGATCCATACACACGTACATTAGAAGACCCAGAGAGCCCATGAAAGACAGCGTCCATAGGAAGCGGCGGAACGTCATATGCCCGTAGGCGAAAATGTGGCTCATGCCATGCAACGTGGAGTTGTTGGCGAAAACTTGCAGGTTGGACGGCCTCATGCTTTCAATGCTGTCTTCTGAGTCTCCCTTCATGGCTGTCATTGGTTATCCAGTTGTATTATTGATGAAGCGTTTCAAGTCTAGACGCTTGAGAAGTCTTTGAAGAGGTTCTTTAGGTAGTTTTCCAGTCAACGGTAGTCCTGCAACCTCTTCCGAAAAAGCAGCTGTCATGCCATGCAGAACCGAACACAATGACAGCAAGTCACATGAAAAGGAAGCAGCACAAAGAAGTACAAGCACAAGTGTGGGAATGAAGATCGCAATGGGAAGATCTCTCTTGATTGGAGCGTGTCTCCTCCGGTCCGCACAGAATGGATTTTTTTTTTACATCGCTATGACGATGGCATGGAATGAATTGGTGAATGGGAAGATTACAACAGCCTAACGTCTGTTGCTTGTCGCTGGCTACGTCCCCCCTGCGCCACTCCCCTGCTGAAAATCAAGGGTCACAGACCTCCTCCAAGCCCACCTCTGTGTTTGACAGCCTCAGCTGGGTTTCCTTGTGTCTCCTGGATTCGCGGCAAGCTGCGGAGAGCGCGGCTTCCTGATGTTTTGGAAAGCCAACGTGGTGGTCTCGCCCCGGACAGTGAGCGTTTCTTCCTCCAGATCTGGAAATGAGGATTTATGCACCTCTGCCGGCTGCCTGCCACCCCTCCTCTCTCTCCGCTGCTCTTTAGTAGTCAGGATCCATCCCACTGCTGAGCGTCTGCTTCGCCACAGCCTGCGTGTGTGTGTGTGTGTGTGTGTGTGTGTGTGTGTGTGTGTGTGTGAGAGAGAAGCATAGGGGGAGGGTGTTAGAGGGGCTGGGGGTGCTTCGACTCCAGGTTTGTATGAAAGGGAAGCTCTCGATGTGCAATGCTGTATTTCAGCTACAGGTAGTTGCAGAGAAGCAAATATCTGCACCATGTGATCTTATCTGGGGTTTGCGGGAAAGCATGTCATCATTTTTTTCTCTGATAAGGCTGGGTTTGCATTAGAAAACAGATCTGTTTTCTTAATATTTTAGCTTTTCAGCCACACTGAGAGAGCTGGGGTGTTTTGTGACTTCCGAAAACCAAGAAATTTGATGACACTTTTATAAGTCGGGCTGTGTGATGACGGTATATAGCGTATATTGAATCATATTATGCTCCATCGTTTATATTGCAATGTCACAAAAATAAATTGTTTACAGTAATACTTTTCTTATTTATAGGAGCACCATTACAAGACTGCAGACAGGTATATGGATAACAACACCGTGAGAAAGTATAAATTGATTGAATTTACAGTAATGGTACTATATCATGATATATATTGTTTTTAGAATAAGAGATGACTTACACTCCCTGACAAAAGTCTTGTTGTTGATCCCAGTTGTAAGAGCAACAAATAATAACTTGACTTCTGGTTGATCATTTGGAGAAGTGGCAGAAGGTAGATTTTTTATGAATCATCTGCTGAACTGCATCCCAATCATCACAAATACTGCTAAAGACCTATTGGAACCTACCGTCCTAATTCAATAATTAAAAATCAAGGCATGATCATAGTTTATTTTGGTAAAATAAATGTAATCTAAAGGCCTTTGCCTTTTATATAAGCCACATCTGATACCAAATGATCAACTACAGGGTTCAGTGCTACAGATTTTTTCTACTGGTCTGATCAAGCCAAATAAAAAAAAGTTAATAGCTATTTTTTGGCCGCATATTTTAAATAATGTGTCAAAAATAAAGTCTGTGAATTTAGAATTTCAATACTTTAAAAAATTGTTAATAAATGTGTTATGCAAACAAAAAGAGCAGTATGGAAAATGTGAAGGTATTTTATTGCGGTTCAAAATTATTAAACAAAAGGTGGGCTGGCATGTCTTTACGCCCCATTCACACATGGCTTCAGCATCAACGTTTGACTGAAGGCATGTCTGAAGTTGGGGCTGAAGCAATCGTAATAGCAGCGTCAGCCAATGAAGTTTAGTCAGCAATAGGCCCCTTTCTAGATGGTGTATTTGCATACAGCGATTTGATTGGCTGAAGCTTCCATCAGCACTTGAAAAGTTGAGCTAGTCCCAACTTTTTTAGCGAGCAATGCCTCTGAACCGGCGCCGACGGATCCACAATGCAATTCAGCAACGCCTGATGTTCACCCATTTAAAGTGAATGGGAATCGTTGACGCTGACGCCCCGTGTGAATGGGGCGTTATTATTGAGCCCTGAACTACAGTAGAAGTCAATTTATTATTTGTTGTTCCTAAAACTTGGATTTGTCAGGTAGTGCATATTATAATATGATATTTTTGTCAACATACTTCCAGGCAGATGTATTTGAAAATGTTTTTACTTTGAAATGTGGACTGTGAATCTGGTGTATTCAGACTTTGAAAGAAAGGTTTGTTTGTGCCACATAGTAACATGCATTTTTTTCTGATCACAAATGATCAGTTGCTTTTTATCTAAAATTACCATGCGTTCAAATACAAGTGTCGTGACCGCTGGTGTTTATATTTTATATTAAGACACCTCCCTTTTATTTCATCAAGCCCTTTATCGCTTTTGCAGAAGTATTCTGTGTTATACATGAATACGACTGAATGAACAAACACGTCAGCTGCTGACCAGCAAACAGTTTCCAGAATGTGAAAATGATTTGGATGGCTATACAATTTGGATCACAATCTGTGTTTTGGTACAATGCAAGGATGCATGAATACTTGTGGTGCATTTTCTCACAAGAGGTGGTATGTAGGTGGTTTGTTTACACACACCACGTGAAAAAAACACAATACATCTAAATCTATTATCTACTACATGAGGAGGAAGTGGTCAAAACAGGAGAAGCTTCAAATGTTTTAGACCTCATATAAGCCTGTTGTAAAGAATAAGTTCACCCAAAAATGAAAATTCCGTAATTAACAGAAGTGTTCTTGGAGCTTCATATGATTCCAGTTGTCACATGGAATGTTTTTGATTCACTTTCTGGACTTTGAACGTCTTGTGACTCTTGCTGGCTATGGAGGATGAGAAAACTCACAGATTTAACCAAAACCAAATATCTTAATAAATATGCGTTTTGAAAATAAATTAAGGTCTAAGATCATTGAAACGACATTAGGGTGAGAAATACTAACAATTTTCATTTTTGAGGCAAGCTATAACAAATAGCATAAAAAACAAGTGAATTGATGTCAGTTGACTAACTTTCATGTCAAAACAACATCAAGTTGACATTAAAATTTTCGCCAAAAACATGTCAGCTATTGATGAACATTTTTGATCTCTTTTAGGGCTGCACGATTAATCGAAAAAAGATCACGATCACGATTCGTTGGAATCTGGGAGTTTTCCGGGAGACAGAACAATATGAGTGAAAGGCGGGAGATGGGTCTGAAATACGGGGAGACTCCTGGGAAAAACAGGACTGTTGGCAGGTATGCTCCTGACCCGTGGCAAGCCATTTTGCTGTTGGAGCTGCTGTATTTTCTGGAAATTTTCGTACCCCCTTGGATTCAACTGTGTTCCTGAAAAACCCTTCCCCTTATCCATATGTCTTCAAGCTAAAGAGAATTGGAACAACCCTACCCCTTCACGTGAAATTGCAAAATAAGGGGTAAGGGAAAGGCTAAGGCGTAAAACTGGGACTAAAACACCTTATATTTTATTACTGTGTGTCGTTTTTTTTTTCGTAGTCAAATAGGCATCAATGTGTGGATGTCAAATAGACATCAAGACTTTGACATCAAATCAATTAGCATTTTGACATGTTTTTTAACATCATGGCTAATGTATATTTGATGTCGTTTTGACATCAAGGTAGTTTACAGGCATTGTAGGGATAAAAAAATCCAGTGTTCATTCGTAATTTGGAATTGACGCGATCTAATGAATGAAACTTCTTACATTACGTTGTGTCGATATTTTAGTGGTCAAAAAAAGCAATGCGTGGATGTCAAATAGACCAACATTTTGACAACAAATCAATTAGCATTTTTGACATGTTTTTTGATGACATGGCTAAGGTACACTTGATGTTGTTTTGACATCAAGGTAGTTTAAATGGATTTCAGGGATACAAAATCCCGTGATCATTCATAATTTGGAATTAAAGCTTTCAGATGAATAAAACTTTTCTTATATTTTAATACTTGTGTCGTTATTTTGGTGGTCATAAAGGCATCATTGTGAGGATGTCAAATAGACGTCAAGATTTTGACCTCAAATCGATTAGCATTTTTGACGTGTTTTTGACGTCATGGCTAATGTTTATTTGATGTTGTTTTGACATCAAGGTAGTTTAAATGCATTTTAGGAAGACATAATCCAGTTTATCAACATAATTTGGAATTAACGCTTTCAGATGAATAAAACTTTTTGTATTGTAATACTTTGTGCCATTATTTTGGTGGTCAAAAAGGCATTATTGTGAGGATCAAGATTTTGACATCAAATCGATTTGCATTTTTGAAATGCTTTTTTATTTCATGGCTAATGTCTATATGATGTTGTTTTGACATCAAGGTAGTTTAAATGCATTTTAGGGATACAAAATCCAGTGTACATTCGTAATTTGCAATTGAAGCCATCAGATGAATACAACTTTTCTTATATTTTAATACTTTGTGTTGCTATTTAGGTGGTCAAAAAGGCATCAATGTGTGGATGTTAAATAGACATCAAGATTTTGACATCGAATCGATTTGGATTTTTGACATCATGGCTAATGTCAATTTGATATTGATTTGATATCAAGGTGCCTGCTGGGAATAGTTGTTTATTTATGAGCAGATAAGTAAAAACATATCAATGCTAGGTGTATATGGTGATTTTAGGTGTCGACAAATAAAAAAGCAATCCAAAAATGTTAGTCTGGATGAATCCATCGTCATGCACTATAAGCATTACCAAAAGCAGTCTAAATGTGAATCTTAATTTATCTGGAGCTTAAGAAGAGATGGACTACTGTAGTTTGATTCAAATCCTTTCAAGACAGCAGCTGGGTAATCAGTAACTATCACTAGGCTTGATCTATGGGCTGTGGTTCAATCAATACCGATGTCCATTGTTTTGGGGGGTAATAGTTCAGGGATCCATTCACAGCGCACTTGCAAATCCAGCCTTAAATGACAAAAGATCATGGATACTGATGCTCATAGAAGACAAATTACAACAACAATCGGAAAACGGTCAGGGTAACAGATATCTCTCAACCAATTAAATCAATATCAAATCAATGAAAGAAGGCTGCGACAAAAATACATACCGCTTGTTTATAATTATTCTAGACGCAGACCAAAAGAAAACAATACTGCTTACACAGCCCAGATGCAATCCGTGTATTTGCATTCACATTCTGACTTTTGCAAATATTGTAATGTCTGGATTCTGTTTACAGGCTCCCCATTACAGCAAATATGCCGAGTGTGAGGATTAGCATATTACAATATTATTTTGCATATTTCTACATGTAAATTACTTTTGAACAGCTAACTCGGAGTCTGTTGTTATGTTGAGACTGAGCAAGCCGGCCATGTAGCATACCCAAAAGAAGTCCTTGAATAAAAGGCAAGTGGATAATGCGATAACTAAAATCGTTTTTTATTATTTCACATTCCTCTGTGTGATTTATTACCAGACATTCCTGGATGCGACACATGCGGTTTAGCTATTTGTTAACAAAACAAACGAGTAAAATCGAGAAGAGGCATAATACTGATACACTTTGAAGAAAGATGTAAAAAAATAAATAAAAATAAAAAATCTCACTGAAATATAGGTTTGATCTTAAAGGAGACCAATTATGTTCCTTTTTGCAAGATGTATAGTAAGAATCTGATGTTCCTAGAGTGTGTATGTGAAGTTTCAGTTTAAAATACCACACTAATATTTTTTATAACACTTTAAAAATGCCCCTTTTAAGCTATGATCCAAATTGTGCCATTTTTGTGACCGTCACTTTAAAGGTGCTGTTTGTAAGCATTTGATTCTTCTAAAAGTATAAAATTACCAAAATATGTTTTCAGATATTTCAGAAACAAGCTAAGTGAAGTTGTTTATCTGAAAAACAATGCTAACGTCAGTTATTCTGTTTTCAATGCGTATGCAATGTCTTTGTTTTGGGTCTTTTAAAATGCCTACAGCCACTTTAGCCAATTATATTTCATCACCCCAGCCTGGTTGGAAAATGCATTTCATTCATTCAGTCAGGAAGGCTCTCAAACCACACATCCGTGACCCAAATGCAACCTCTGGTGGACAGTAGCAGACTCCGAAATGAGACACAGATTCAGAGTTCCACAAGGTTATTAATTAGCAAATAATATAAATATTACCAACGTAAACATTAGGTGACCAGGTTACATTATAACCTTGTGTCCTAACAACATATGACAAGATTTGCAGTGATAAGCAATCTGGCTGTTTGCACCAAATGAAACACGACTAAGACTGACACGGTCATTCAGAAGCACAGAATAGTGCACTCACTGCACTCCAATGAAATAGTAAGGTTTATAATCTAATGAATACATTTTAAACCTCTTTAACATTATTAAATATAGATGCTGAATCACTGATATATGTTGGCTTGCATTATTTCGCAGTTCAATTTCAAGCGGTTTATTTTATCTTTAAGATCTGAGGTGAACTATCTGCTGCTGCTTTTAATAGTATGGCAATAAATGTCATGTAAAATGGCATTCAAACTCATATTATTAGCATCTGACACTGAATAAAGCACATAAGGTGTACCTGAGGGAATGATTGTCAGTTTTATATTGTTCAGCTGCAAGAAAGAAGCTGCAAGAAGAAGAAGAAGAAGCCGTTTCTAAATATCAATTTCAAGTGTTGCACCTTTAAATTCAAGCGAGATTGTGCTCTTTTCAAAAGAGAGCGGAGCTTCAAATGCCTATGCATCAGCATAGTGTATTCATTATCTGTATAAATGTATCTAATTTTTTTAGAATCACATTCGATACAAACCGATTGTTAGTCCTTTCTTGACAAAAGACCAAAATAAAGAAGCTTTATTTTTATGATTTGTGTCATTGTTAGTGGTTTCAGATTGTACACCTAACATAGTATGCTACCTAAAATGGTAAATACATAAATGTTTTAAAATTTACATATTTATTTTTAAATTGCAATATTGTTTGCAAATTTCAGGGAATTACCACCACAAAATCAGTCCTTAAAAAAAAATTTAAAAAAATAATAATAATAATAATAATAATAATAATTATTCGCAAAAAACTAGGGGGTCTGATTAGAGGCTGGATATATACACACACTGTTGACACACATTTGTGTTTAAACCCCTTATAAAAGTGTTTTTTGTATTATAATAGGTAGGAAAAAGGAAGAGTGGATCACAATCCTTGAGTAGTTGCTGCCTTCCAAACCTAAACATCAATTTGTTTCTACCACACCAATGGCATACGAGCAAATATGCTAATCATTTTACTTCCACCGCTGCACTCTGGGACGAGGAGTGATTGCTGTTTTGAGCACTTTCACCTGAGGGCTGACTGAATAAAAGATTGTACCTGGTCACCAGTGATTGACAGCTGAAATCATATCACATATACTGACTTGAGCTGAGTCACCAACAATACCATCATAAAACCAATTTGCTGGATGGAAACATCCAAAAATAGCAGACTAATAGCTGGTTTTAGCCACGATTGGCTGGGAATCACTTGCAGGCTTTCTGGCTAATTGTTCATTGGTCTCCAACATCGATTTTTGCTTCAACTTGCATACACTGCAACATACACTGGTAAAAAACTCTCTTGATGTCTTCTTGATTCTTTATTTGTTGCATATCTGTTTTTAGTGATGATTTTGTCGCAGGATATACCCATGTCTGTTTCACTAGTGTTAAGGACGCATGTATAATATCTGAAAGTAGTTAAAAACTCGAGAAATAAGTCAAAACAGTCTGCTTTTAAATCTTTTTTGGGTTTGCAACAGGACTGATTGAGGAACTAGTAAAATTGACTATTTTAGTTTAAAATATTACAAGAAAAGTAAATTATCTCAAGATTTACTCACCCTCAGGGCCTTCTAGGTGTACAGTATGACTTTCTTCTTTCAGTCAAATCAAGCCGAAGGTATTTTAAAAGTGATCATGGTCTTTACCAGCTCTCCAATGGCAACAGTTGGCTGATTTTTTTTTATAAGCAGTCCAAAACTGGTCCAATAAAGCTCATCCATCATTAATGAAATGTACCTCACGTGGCTCAGGGGATGAATACAGGTTTCCTGCAGTGAATCCATACGTTTCTGTAAGAGAAATTTCCAAATTTAAATCTTTGCTTAAACTTCCGGGAACCATTTTAGACTCACAAAAATGTAGACATCGCCCTCTAGTGGATTTATCATCTGAATGTGCAATAAGACATACCCGGAGCAACATGTTTTACATTTCGCAATAATGTAGACAGCGCTCTAGTGAATTTGTCACCTAAATGTGCAACAAAACACAGAGCAGTGCATTTTACATTTTGAAAAATTGTACACAGCGCCCTCTAGTGGTTTTTCCATCTGAATGTGCAACCAAACTACCCTGGGCAACTCATTTTACAATTCACAAAAATGTAAGCAACTAGGTTCTCAGTCTTCAAATGTATTAAATAAAAAAGTGTTTAAGTAAATTCATTCATTCATTCATTCATTTTCCTTCAGCAGTGGAATGAACCGCCAACTACTCTGGCATTTGTTTTACACAGCGGATGCCCTTTCAGCTGCAACCCAGTACTGGTAAACCTTTTTAAGTAGGAATTTGTAAAATAACATTTTAAAGACATTTGGTTTTCGGGCTGGAAGATACTGGGAAAATACTCAATGTTGTTGAGTGCTGAGATAAGGGTATTTCTTACGATATAGCTAATGTTGAGTTCAGACTGCATGATTTTCAAAGTAGTCGTGTCACAGATGTTTTCATGCTGCATGACTATGTGGGCTAGCATTTCGTCGCTGCTTTGTTTACACTGCAAGATGGATCGGCGACAGGGCGTTTCACACTACATGACTTTCAAATAGGAAGAATCGGTGACAACTTTGGTTTAAACTACGTTTCACAACCAAACACTGGCTGTTGGTAATCGCTGATGTTATTTTCAGTCAAAACTCATTTCACACGGCATGATTTGAATCGCCTACAGCTCCAGATATTTAGCACGCCAAATATCTCACGGGGTCGGCGACTCAGCGATCCTCTCAGATCACGTCTTTGATGGTTCACATTGTGTGATTGTTACTCACGTGAACGAGCAGCGATTGGCCTGTGATTTCAGGCATTTGTCAGCGATTTCTCAAAACCTGTCGGCGAGTCAAAATCGGGGCTAAAATCATGAATATATCATATAGGTATATATATATATATATATATATATATATATATATATATATATATATATATATATATATATATATATACATAAATATATATAAAGGTGCCATCCGATTAGTCGAGTTTGGATAAACAACCTATGGATGCAGCACACAAATGCTTGGCACATATTATTAACTTAGTCGCACTTCTCTGTGATATGGATATTGCTGATACAGTTGAAGTTGATTTGAAGTTGAAAGTTTCTCAAAATTCATTCAATAGTTTTTTGACATCTTTGATGAAAGGTTGACCAACTTTAAAATTTGACTACTGTATTAATATAGTGACAAATATATATATATATATATATATATATATATATATATATATATATATATATATATATATATATATATATATTTTTTTTTTTTTTTTTTTTTTTTTTTTTTTGCCAAATATATTTAAAAATATTTGCAGATACAATATCATATACACACAGAAATAAGTAATACACTGTTATGCGTTTTCACAACTAAGAACCAATGACCATCAGAAAAACAGTTATAAAATAAAACGGTAAATGTAAAAAAAAATTATAATAATTAATAAAACAAATACATAAACAACAGCAATAACAAAACTACAAAAGTAATAAATAAGAATAAAAACATAATAATTAAAAAAAATTACTCCTCTTCTGCTTCAAGATCTATAGTGTCAATATAATTCAACAAGGGCTTCCATGTTTTGTAAAAAGAATGTAAAGACCCTCTTAATGAAAACCTAATTTGTTCCAATTTTAAACGCGCACAAAAACAATTATTTTATCCATTTGTCATATAAAGGTGGAAATGTTTGTTTCCACTTCAGCAGAATAAGCCTCCTAGCAAATAATGTAGTAAAAGACACAACGTTCTGTATTGTTGAAGGCAAATTTGGCTCAAAACAAACTCTGAATAGTGCTGTTAGAGGGTTTGGAGTGGCTGATATGTTAAAAGTTTTTTTCAAAAGTATTGAATATTTTAGACCAAAACACTGTCAATTTTGGACAAGACCAGAACATGTGTGTGTGATTTGCTGGAGATTGTTGACACCTATTACAAGTATTACTTCTTTTTGGGTAAATTTTGGCTAATCTGGCATTAGTGTAGTGTGCTCTGTGAAGAATCTTGAACTGCATTAAACTTCGGGCACATATAGAAGAACGGTGTACAAGATTGAGTGTATACAATCCCATTCTATTTCACTGTTGGTGATCCCCAACTCTTATTCCCAGCTACTCTTATGCAGAGTTCAGACTGCATGATTTTCAAAGTAGTCGTGTCACAGATGTTTTTACACTGCATGACTATCTGGGCTAGCGTTTCGTCGCTGCTTTGTTTACACTGCAAGATGAATCGGCGACAGGGACTTTCACATTGCATGACTTTACTATAGGAAGAATCGCCGACAACTTCGTCCAAACTATTGACTACATAATGAGAAAGAAGCCTTTAATAAGGGTAGAACATGTACATATTTGCTCACCTGAGTTTAAGGGGAATTAGCCATTTCTCTTCAACGTTGATAATAAACTAATTTCTTTCTGTATGAAACGTCAAACAGACACGGTTGCTCCCGAGTCCTGTCAAACCTCCACTAGTTTTTCCTCCATTTCGTGGGTCCAAATAAACAGAAAAAGAGCGCTGTTAACTTCTCCCCCAGCCTCCCGCTGGCCTGCAGCAGGTATACACACACGCACACACACAAGTGAAAGCTGCTCTCTCATTGGCTGTAGGCGATCGCTGATGTTATTTTCAGTCAAAACTCAATTCACACAGCAGGATTTGAATCGCCGACAGCTCCAGATATTTAGCACGCAAAATATCTCACAGGCACCGGCAACTCATCGGCGGTTCTCTCATATCGCGTCTTTGAAACTTTCATACTGTGTGATTGTCACTCACGTGCACGAGCAGCGATTTGCCTGTGATTTCAGGCATTTGTCGGCGATTTCTCAAAACCTGTCAACGAGCCAAAATCGGGGCTAAAATCACGCAGTCTGAACTAGGCATTAGCTAATTCAGAGGAATCAGAATTCAAAGAATTTATTGACAGATAGATGACAGACAACTGCCTAAAAACACCTATATGGTAAGGGTGTCACGATCCTACAAATCCTCGATTCGATTACATTTGATTCTAAAGTCACGATTCGATTTGATTTTCGATTATGAATAATTAAATAATTAATAACGAATTAATCATTTGTAGCCTACCGTTTAAACTACCTGACCTGCATGGTCTTTGTTTTACCCATAAAAAAAAACAGTATCTGAGGTGTTCGCTAAAATGACTAAGTACTTGTGTGAAAGTAAAAGACGGAAGCAGTCTACTGACCCGCTGACTGCCTTGACCCGCTGTCTCGAGCGCATGACAATGTGTGTGCGTCTCTGTCTGTGTGTGAATGAGTGTGTGTGGTCACGTGATGTGCGTTTTCAGCGGTAGTGAGGAAGGAGGGCTGCTCAGAAATGCTACACGCCAGTGTGGATGTGGATCGTCATCGTTCTAAAATGCCATTTAAAAACAAAGACAGTGTAAACAGGACCTGAGTGTGTATTTTTCACGAGCGGATTTGCAACGGGTGCAGGGCGAAGGATCGCGATGCACCCATCGTCTATCATCCCAACCGTAATACGTACATAGCAGAGCTTGCAAACTGTGTTTTTTTTTTGTCGACAACACGAACGTTGTCAACATAACTAACTGGAAATCCAAAATACTTCCACACCGGCGACTTCATTGAAAGAGGAGAGGATTTAAGCTCTGTCGACGGGTCTCCTGCGTCTGCACTTCAACAAGCACTTCAACAAGCATGTTTTTTTCCCGCTTGGCAAGCCAAGCTGACGTGACATGGGGGCGTGGCAGCATCGACGATTCTATTTTTTGATTCGATAATCGAAGTTGAGCATAAATTTCGATCGATTTCGATTAAAAATCGAAATCGTGACACCCTTAACCTATATGGACACCTATTTATTGCACATATCGCTTTTTTGGGTTGGGGGGGGGGGTATGCTGTTGTATTTTGCACTGTTGTTGTGTTTGCACTGTCTGTATTTTGCACTGTCGTTGTATTTCCACGATCTGTATTTTGTAATGTCTGGAGCCAGCACGTAAGCTTTTCACTCATCATAGCACACGTGCTGCTGATTTGATTTGAGACTATGCCTTTTCTGTGTGGGTTAAAAGAAAGAATGGTGTGCATTTTTGAACCAGGAGGAAGATTAGGAAAGTTTTGGGTGATGAAACTTTTCAGACAAATCTGAAAATGACATACACGTCCTTTAGTGACGATATTTTAATATACTGTGCAGCTTAAACAACAACAACAACCTGTCTGATTCTGCACTTTTTGAATTCTACTTGCAAATTTCAGTCCGAATCAGCCTCAAATCAGACAACCAAACTCGACCCGAATTTGAAAAGCATCCTCAATTAAATTCCGAATGGTCCACAATCCGGCCATGCATTATGCATACAGACGCCACACAGTGATTGACTCGTTTGACATCTGATCGATGTGATCGAGTCTCATTCTACACCACTGCATGAGCACTTGGCATCTGCCAGGGAAAGCACAGGAGCTTGTCAATGCAGAGAGGTTTTGGCACAAGCCGCGAGTCTTACCCTGCAGGGAGCAGACCTCTGGTCATAACAGGCCAGGAGAAACAGGCTTACTGTCATTCATTCACTGCTTCTATAAGTACTGCACTATCTGCACTCTCCAGCTAAAGCCACCCTGACTCTACTTTTCCTGCTATTGTACAAATCGCACAATACTGTTATCATTTAATCATCTTTATGTTGTTATATGACAAGTTATATGAGAACAGCGCTTAGCCTCACTGACATCATTCTTCAGGGGAAACTCGATTTGAGAGGATAAATTGGCATGCTGGAATAGGCTCAGATTGCTGTAAAAAAATAATAAAAAAAATCTGTTAATCTGTTTACAGTTTCCGCATTTTGTGATTCACAAGTGTTTTCAGCTTGTTTACAGTTGTGACTTGCATTATATGATGTTGAACTCAGCTCTGTCGACTTCTGATGTTGAAAATTTAAATGTACATTTTAACAAAGTGACTTTTATTGACATTTTAGTGGTCATGGTGAAATAATATCATGTATAAGAAATAATATAGAAAAATAAGTCTGTAAAATAACAGAAAATGTACTGGCAGTTTATTATCAAGGTTAATATACAACAGCAGACAATATATTACTGTACACTGTTAATAAAAGTCACCTTTTCCAACTTTAAGGTTAAAAGTTGTTGCAATTTAAAAGCATAAATAAAAGGGGAAATATAAAATATAAAAACATGAAACAAAATAAAACTGCTAATTTAGGGATATTTCTACAGTGTTATTTTAATTTAGTAACATACAGTTTAAGTCAGAATTATTAGCCCCCTTCAAATTGTTTTCTTCTTTAAGTATTTCCCAAGTAATGTTTAACAGAGCAAGGAAATTTTCACAGTATGTCTGATAATATTTTTTGTTCTGGAGAAAGTCTTATATTGCTTTATTCCAGCTAGAATAAAAGCAGTTTTTAATTTTTTTAAACACAATTTCAGGGACAAAATTATTATCCCTTTAAGCTATATATTTTTTTGATAATCTACAGAACCACAGTAATACAATAAGTTGCCCAATTACCCTAACCTGCATATTTACCCTAATTACCCTAGATAAGCCTTTAAATGTCACTTTAAGCTGTATAGAAGTGTCTTGAAAAATAAGTAGTCAAATATTATTTACTGTCATCATGACAGAGAAAATAAATCAAATAAATTATTAGAAATGAGTTATTAAAACTATTATGTTTAGAAATGTGTTGAAAAAAATCTTCTGTTGAACAGAAAGTAGGGAAAAAAAATAAACAAGCGGTTGAATATTTCAGGGGGGGCAATAATTCTGACTTCAACTGTATATACCATGTATTACTTCAAATGAAATAATATACATTTTATTTTAGCTAGCAGAAATTAACTGACAAAACGTTAAATAAAAAAATACCAAAATACATATTTGAAGTTATTATAAATACAACTAATTAACAAAAAAATATTTTTTAAAAGCAAACAATGCCAATAAATAATAAAAACTACAATACAACGATAATTTTCAAGTTGCGTCCAATAATTATGAACAAATAATATTAAAATTCGTCATCATTTTGAATAAAATGGAAATTATGAAACAACAAATATTTGAAACAGCTATAAAACGTAATAAAAAGCTGCAAAGAAATGTTAGCCTTACAACATTATAATTTGCATTATGATAAAGCATATCACTCTCATATTTGACTGATTACTGGTCAGATGGTCCTCCGCTGAAGCAGACCAGGTTTGTGCCTGGTCAGTACATGAATGCGACCAGATGGAAAAGCTAGGTTGCTGCCAGAAGTGATGTTAGTGAGGCCAGCAAGGGGGCGCTCACCCTGTGGTCTGTGTGGATCCTAACACCCCAGTATATTGATGGGGGCTCATTGAGCGTCGTCTTTTCAGATGAGACATTAAAACAGAGGTCCTGACTCTCTGTGGTTGTTAAAAATCCCCCCCCCAAAAAAAAACAGTAGGGGTTTAACCCCGGCACCCTGACCAAATTTGACCACTGGTCTCTGTCCATCATGGCCTCCTAACCATCCCCATATCATAATTGGCTTTATCACCCTGTCCCCACCAATCAGCTGGTGTGTGGTCAGTTGCAAGATGGCTGTATATTCCCCAAAAAATGTGTAAAGCGATTTGTGTGTCCAGAAATGCTCTAAATAAAAACGTAAGGAATTAATATTTAATTTTAGATTCTGGATATTTATTATTATTTGTAATTATTTATTCATCCAAAATTAATTGAAATATATAATTAGAAGCATGAACACACAAAAATCTGACACTGAACAATATGAAAAAGAGAATATTTCTCCATTTGTGTGTGTGTGTGTGTGTGTGTGTGTGTGTGTATATATATATACACACACACACACACACGCACACACACGTGTGTGTGTGTGTGTATATATATATATATATATATATATATGTGTGTGTGTGTGTGTGTGTGTGTGTGTGTGTGTGTGTGTGTGTGTGTGTGTTACTGTATTAACATTTATTATGTAAGCTATATGTGAAAAACAATACAAAAAAATTGTTATATACAATTTGTATAACATACACAAATGTATATCTAAACATAAACCTCATGTATAATATTTGTATTTGTGTATTTATGTTTACATAATAAATATACACAATACATAAACATATTACGCTGAAACAAACTTTTATTTTATTATCACGATTAATTTTTGCCCAGCACTAATAATAAATAAATAAATAAATAAAACAGCAGCACAAATAAAATCTCATTGTGCATTTTAATAAAAGAAGCAAAAAAAACCCAAAAAAAAAAAACAAACATATGGCTTGGGAACAAGAAGAAATATAATTGACATTTTTATGCTAGTCCATTATGCAGCATGATATACAATCTGTGCACAAGAGCCAAAAGACAAATTACAGCTCAGGTTTCAGTGAATATGAAAAGCCAATAAATAAATCAAGTCTTCAATCTACACACACCATAAAGGCTACGACGAAAAAAAATAAAACCCAGCAGAGCACATGGACCTTCACATGCATAAAAGCACACTCACAAGACACGTGCCATTTAGCAGATAAAAAAGGATGAACTACCTATTGTTTTATGGGCTGTGGGAACACACTGGAAAGCTCATTCAGCTGAGAAAAGCGCTGATATCAGCTCAAACGCAGGAGAAAGACGTGCGCACACTAAAGTATGATGCTTTAAGACAGATGCTGCAGCTAACATGAACATGTGAGCATCTTTAAACTAAAATGGATTATACTGTTTAAGTCAAAAAAAAAATTTTTTTTCAAATATTTCCCAAATTATGTTTAACAGAGCAAGGAATTTATCACAGTATTTCCTATAATATTTTCATTATTACTTGTTTTACTTCGGCTAGAATGAAAGCAGTTATTAATCTTTTTAAGCCATTTAAAAGGTCAACATTTTTCAGACCCCCTGGTTTTTAAGATTAATTTGTGACTTTTTGCAATAAAAATGATTTTGTGGTTTTAATTTCCAGAAATTTGTGGACAATTTTGTAATTTAAAAAAAAAAAAAATATATATATATATATATATATATATATATATATATATATATATATATATATATATATATATATATATATATATATATATATATAAATAAATAATATTTTCAATTTTTCATTTTCAATTTTTATTCCAAATATCGTAATGCATAGCAAATCGTGAGCATTTTATCATGACTGCATCGCATCGTGAGCTGAGTGTTTCAGTACACCCCATCTATAAGTCATGTAAAACAATTAATTGCAAACTGAAATAATCTAATTTGATTTGAATCTCAATGTTTTATGAGTTTATTAAAATTTTTTGCCATTATTTTGCAGTTAAACATTTTTTTTAATTGCATACAGAACAAACCATCTTTATACAATGACCTGTCTAATTAACCTAGTTAAGCTTTTAAATTGCACTTTAATCTAAATATGATCTTGAAAGTATTTAGTAAAACATTATGAACTGTCATCATGGCAAATTCAAAATAAATCAGTTATTAGAAATGAGTTATTAAAACTGATGCATTTAGAAATGTTGAAAAAAAATCTTCTCTCCGTTAAACAGAAATTGGGGAAAAATACTTCTATACTTATACATATATTCAACTATGTACCGCCATGTCTTTTCAGACCAATGAACTGTCTTTTTTACGAGAAGAGGGGCATTGGGGGTCGCTAAGAAATGCTCTAAAAACACTGTAGGATCATGAAGCTTGCAGTTTTGTGAGGGTCTCTGGAGACTGTTTACTGAGAGGAAACTGTGAGCGTAATGACACTGACCACACTGCTTGACCTTAGAAATAAATCATCTGCAGCCAGTCTAATGCAAACTAAATCTGTGCAGCGGCTAATGGCAAAACACAGCATCCAGAACACTTCATTTACTTCCTTTAAAAAGACGGGACAGAGTTTGTTTGCGAATTCATTGCATTTCCATGCAGCATACGGACCAATAAAGACTCTTATTCATTTTTTCTAGTGATTTAAACTGTTAAAAATAATATCTGTAAATCAGCATTTTATTTTTTCAGGAATAATTATGCTTTTTTTTGTTAACAAAACAGAGGCTGAAAAACCTATAACGAAACATATCAAGAGTTTAATTATGCTTTGAATTGCATTAAGAGACCTTGATCTATCCTCCAACAATGTTTAACCATGAAATGGTTAAATCACCAAATAAAACAAGTGACTTATTCACATTTTTTATTGGTTAAAGTTATATATTGTCTGGGTTGGTGTTATAGATTCCAGTATAAAAACCTTGTAATAAATTGCCAGCACATTTTCTTTTATTTTTCAGACTCATTTATCTATCTATTATTTCATACTATACTATCTCTATACTTATACATTATTAGACTAAACTACAAAAATGTCAATAAAAGTCTGTTCATTTTTTTGCATCTTGAATTTTCAATATAAAAAGTCGACAGAGCAGAGATCAACATCCCAATATGATCAACATCCCATAATGCATAATACCATAATGCAATTCACAACCGTAAATATCACACAAAAACACCACACAAAAGCTATTAACAAATATTCTTATAGTGCCCAGAAGACAACCAATAGCAAGTAATTTAGTGTAACAACAGCTTTAAAAAAAAAAATAAAAAATTTCAGTCATTATATTATTATATTACATTATATTATATAGTAAGAATCACTTGATGACGTATTGAAAGACTCAAGGATCATGGTGCTGAAACAAAATACTCACTAATTCTAAATTGCCATTATAAAATTTTATAATTGCTAGGTTTTACCTATTTGTCAACATGTTTTTTATCATTTAAAATAAGAAAAATGTCCACTGCAAAAAAATAAATAAATAAATAAAAATAAATAAATAAATGAATAAATATCTCTGTATTTTAACAAATTACTAGTTTTAGGATTCATGTTTTGTCCACTCATTTATGCTTTTGAATTCCAGTGTGGGACTTGATGTTTCCTCCAATGCCTTTTGATGTTGAAAAGTAAAAAAAAAAAAAAAAAAAAAGTACTTCTTTTGACCTTTTTAATTGTTTGAAGTGATATATTGTCTGGATTGATGTATAGTAAATAATTGTACAAAAACTGCTAATTAATTCTTTATCTGCTGTTTTATGGACTTCTTTCTAAAAAGATGCTTTCTTTTACAATATTATATATATATATATATATATATATATATATATATATATTCCCTTCTGTTTGATTTTATTATTATTAACAATATTATTATTATTATTATTATTATTATTATTATTTCATGTCTGTCTTTTTGTGTATATATGTGGAATTTTACCTTATTATTTATATACTTAATGTATAATTATGTTTATGTTTAATGGATCATTATTTAACCTAAAAAAGTGTTTTTATTGAACTTGTTAGATATGAAACATGCAATACAGCGGTTTCCTTTTTTTTTTTACACAACAAACCAAACTTGTCACACACATCTACATTTACGTTCTATAAACATTTATAACATTAAAATAAAAAACAAACAAATAATATTATCCAAAAGGAATTAAGAGAAGAAATAAATAACAGAAAATTTATACTACTATAAAATAACTGAAAGGTTATGTGATCTAAAACAGGTTTCCAAGTGAGATCAGTAAACCCTCTTACAGTACTGTACAGCTTTTTTCAGGTCAAGCGGTGTAAAAAGCCCACAAGCCATTGCTTAAATGTTGGAAAGGATTTTCCCCTTCCATTTGATCAATATTAACCGTCTAGCCAAGCAAATTTTGACATTTTCACGATTTTATTTCTGAAACAGAACCTTTGCTTGCATTTAATACACTCTTTATGTAAATAAAAATATTTTTTAAAAATTTATTTGATGTGGACACCAAAATGAGACCTCTTCTAATTGACCCTCATACTTTGATTCATATCACAGTCCATTAACATTTGCCCAACAGTGATTAGAATCAGGGGCATAATGAGGATCTTCACCCATCTGCTGAAAACAGATAATGGCTATAAAAGTAAATAATGTGGCACTTTACTCAAAGCCCCTGGGAAATATGCAATTACATTAATGGAATAGTTCATGTCATTATTTATTCTACATATTTACTCATACGTGATTCCAGATATTGTGTATTCTTATTTATTTATTTATTAAATGAAACTAAAATGAAGATAAGCTATGGAAGTATGGATGGATGGACGTATGGATGGATGAATGGATGGACACACATTCAAAATATTATTAAATATTAGTATAATAATAGGGTGTGTGATACTGACAAAAAAAAAATTATGTTTCACTGCTAATTTCAAACAAGTTTATCAAAAATTGGTCGATTCAATCAGAAAAGAAACAGTGAATTTCTGAGATGCACAAATATACTGCAAAAAACAAACAAAACTGTCTTACAAGTAACACTATTAACTTCTTCGACTGACTGGATAAAAACCAATATCAAAAAGAATTCAGAAAAAATAGGTGTGATATCCCCAAACTACTGAATTTCAATTCTATATTTTCAAATGCTAAAAACAACATAAACCTATGCAGGGATTTTTGTTTCCCTTTCATAACTTGAATTCTAATTCAAGCAGCTTTTGGACAAGTATTTGGATGCACCGAATTTTTTGCCTGCAGAAAATAAATTAATGAATTAGTTTATAAATTTTTAATTCGTCTTAGTCCCTTATTTATCAGGGGGTCGCCAAAGCACAATGAACCAAACTATTCCAGCATATGTTTTATGCAGCCAATGCATTTCAGGCCGCAACCCATTACTGAGAAACATCTGCACACATATACACAGTTCTCACACACACACACACAGATGAATTGAATAAACTAAAGTATGTGTCTTTGGACTGTTGGGGAAACCGGAGCACCAGGAGAAAACCCACGCCAACACTTGAACACTTGAAGCGAGTAAACCAATTGCCTTAAAAAGCAAAAAGTTGACATTACAAATATAATGCAATCTATTGTAACTTGAAACTGTTAAGTTCCTTAAAGGGCCAGGACACCCCCTATTTTCGATTCAGGTCTACCTCAGAATTTTTTCAAAAGATGCATCATAATGGGCGTGGAGCTCCGTTAGCAAAAGGACAGAAGTGGGCATGGCCAGCAGGGGAGAAGGAGGGGAGCAAACAACTGTTGTCAGTCGGCTCACAAAATGAGACACAAACCGTGAGGAGATGCATGAGTTTATAGTTTACAAAAGTTAAAATGCAAAGAAATAAACAGCAATTTAATGCCCTGCTACAAATGTTATTCATAATTTTATATAAAGATAACTACAATTTAGATCATTATAAAGATAATCGTGTTCATATAAACACTATAAATGAAAAATGAATATAAATATTCTCCCTCAATCCCGGGTCTGAATGCAGACTCAGTGCAGCAGGTCTCTTGCTCTGTCTATTTTAACCATTAGTCTTGTTGGCAATCTGGAGGATTTAGGCAAACACAGCAGCACGGCGATGTGTCTAAATGTGAACAAACTCCTGAGAAAAGACAACGTTTGCCATTCTCCAATTCTCATACTGCTCTCACGACAAAAATGCTTGCTGCACACAAACAGCTTTGCTGTGTCGGCTCTGACAGAATCGCGGGAAAAAACATGCAACAAATCCCGTGGATCATGTAAACAAACACATACGTCCCTTCATGAACAGCTAAATACTGCATGCCATGGGTCCGTGTCTCACAGCTTGGCACTGGCAGGTCTATGTCTTGCCTTCGGAAAGCACGAGCAGTCATGAATAATTATGAATAATAATGAGAAACCGACGCGTCATCACTCCACTTGAAGTTTTGCGCTACATCGCCGATTTTTTTCCTCAAAAATCATTTTAAACCCAGAAGCTGAAATTAGCTGACAAAAGCTCAAAATTATTCCGTTTTCCCACAATTAAAGCTGACAGGCGTCAACATTGTCTAACTGATGCTCAACACACACAAATCTATTAAAATCTCAAAAAAAAAAAAGTACTTAAGGGTTTCGTGAACTTGTAATGAAGCACCAAATATGAAATATTGTGATAATTACAGTAATTATTTTAAAACAGACGTGCTAAAACACTCTGACAGTGTAAAAAGGGATTAGTTGACTATACAAAAAGTAAGTACAATTTGCATACTTATATAACATAACAATTAAGTCAACTTAACAGTTCCAAGTTACAATGGGTTTACTTACATTATTCATGTAAAAGTCAACTTGTTGCTTTCAAGGCAATTGGTTTCCTAGCTAAGTAACTAATCGCTTTTTACAGTGTACACTGTAAAACCCAACAGTCAGCTTTATCAGAAGAAATGTGTGTAGTTAACTCAATTTACTGAAAGTTAATTCTACTCATTTGAAAAGCGTTTTGAACTCTTTAAGGTAAGGAGTTAAATCTCATTACTTCAATTTAAATGGTGTAAGTTCACAGTACTCATATTCACCTTATTCTTCGCCGACAAGCGTGCGCAGCCATTTGAATCTTTTTGGCTCGAGACTTCCGGTCTCATTCATTTCCATTAATTTTTAGGCATTAAAAACTGCTCGTTTCGCTGTTTGATATTGTAAACTGATATTTCCTTATTATATTATTCTACTTGGTCTATATAGTCATGCAAACATTTGTTTGTAGAGCAAGTAGTTTAACCGTTTAACCGTTTTCTGCCGCTTATTATTCCTAGTCATTTCTCCCATAGGCAACTGAATTTGAAGTTCTAAAAAAAAAAATCTCAAAAACAGGCGCACTTCCGCATTTCAGAATAAGGTCAATAGATTAGTTTATCTCAAATTGTTTGATGCAATCAGTTTCCACAAACGGTTTGAGTTACCTAAACTTTTTGGGTTTTACAGTATATTTACATTGAAAATGTAAAAAATTCGAAATAAGTGCACTTTAAATACCCGTTTCTTGCACTTCTTCACCTGTGAAAAAAAAAAGTTGTAAAATTAAAAAAGGTGGAATATTGAGCACATGCACTCAATGTTCGCAGCTTTGCTTGCACAGCGGAAGTGGGGGTGTAATCTGGTGTAGAGGTTGGATTATTTCATTATGGATTGTTCAAGCAAACTTCTCCCACACCTGATGGTGGATGCAACTGTACTCAAGACAGTAAATTTGGTAATTTGGTGCTTTATTTCAATAGTTTAGCAACCAAAAAACGTTGCCTGGGAAATGCTTTGAATTTCCGTATAGTATATAAAAGTTAGTGTTCCAATTGGAACAACATTAAACTCCCCTAACCTGATTTCACCAAGTACCGTAGGACATGTTTCTGGATCAATATCCATGTTGATCTGGAACAACATTCCGATCGGCCAATCAGAATTAAGGGATAGGTTTAGGCTTTTGATTAGGTTTATGCATTTCTACACGAGTGTTATCTAACTATTATTCACCTCTTATTTGGTGAATAATTGACAGTTATGGTTGGGTTTAGGGGTAGCGAAAAGGTATGGATTATATTTTCAAACAAAAAAGTTCTGTAGATGTTAATCCAGCATCATACTTGGCAAAATCATGATGTGCTATATGTGTTAGTGTTCCAATTGACACTAGATTCCGTTGGGTGTACAAGTGCATAGTGTGTCATTTTAGACAACTATAGATATTGCATAAACATGAATATTGTACCACATAATCACATTCTTTAGGTTTGGTCTCAGTTTAAAGAACGTCTGCTTTAAACGGATGAAGGCCTAAATGAAAAAGGATAAAAGCACCTTTCTTGAGAGTGCCGAGAAGCTTTAAACCTGAGGGAACACATCAGTCCTGTCATTAAATGAAGTTGTCAGATCGAAGAGACTGTGAAATTGAAAATACCAAAAGGTCTTGTCCAGTAACCAAAATGTGAAATTGAACAAGCGAGAACACCCTGCAGCACACAAACACTGGTCACAAGCTGGAAAACAGAAAACATTTAAACAATCGGTTTAAACCAACAGACAGACAAAGGATAAACAAGTATTGAAACAAATGTGCTATTAAAATTGAAGTGAATTATAAACAGCAAGACAGTTTTTTAATTTTAAAATGTTCTATAAACAGGTCTTTACTCAGCAAATATTTTGTCTTATCTGCTTATGAAGCGCTGACTTAAGTCAAGCAATTCACACTGCAATATTATCATTGACTGAGCAGGATGACCTTTCAGAGCGCACGACTGGCCAAACATATGAGTCACTTCATAATGATATACACAACGCTCATGGATGAAGGTATACAAAACAAGAAAGCAAAATGACTGTTTATGGTCTATCAGACATGCCAGCGGCAGCAGGTCTTTTTCTAGACGAGGAAAAGACCTTTGAGATCCACCATCTGTGGGTAAAGTGGGTCATAGTGCAATTTTATTATTTAAAAACTGTTTTCGATTTAAACTCCCACATGGTCACATTTCTAAATAGATTTATTAAATGCTAATTCACCCAACAATGTCGCACCAAAGAAGTCTTGAATCGTTAAAGTGATTTGTTCTTAACTGCTGAATCTTTCAGTAAGAATGGGAGGGGTGTTTTTTTTTTTGAGCGGGTCAACGAATCTTCAAGATATTAGTCGAAATATGTTGATTAACACAGCATTAAAGTACAGAAGTCTTTTGTGAGTGACTGAATCATTGAACTGTTTCCAAATTAGTATTAGTAATTATGATTTTTATTATTATTATAAAAGAATGTATGTTGTGTGTTTGTTTTCTGTTTTGCTCTTTTCCGTTATGTACTCTGTCCTGTACTAGGTGTGCAACCATTGGTCAAGAAGGCTATCAATCATCATTATGATGCCACTTGGCACACTGATCAGGAGCTGGGTTCTGTTCTTACACAAGTTGTACTAAAGAGATCTAAAAAGTTCATATCAATAAATTTTATATATAGTATATACTGACGTCATTTATCTCATATGCGCTATGTCACCGTAGCTTACTAGGCGAGTGTGAGTATTTACAAGGCTCCAACTAAAAGTAGAAACTGTGCACAATCTCACCACGTGTGTTTGCTGGATCAGTTTTTCACAGACATTTACAGCAGAAGGCCCTATTTCACTGCGATTGAGAGAATAAAAGTACTCCATTTTTTCTCTCTCTCTTGCTCTCACTTACTCGCTGTGGGCCCATTTGACCTGCTGGCTTGACTTTTCCTTCCCTCTCGGCTGTTTTACAGCGATATTTCTAGATACAAACACGAGCGCTTGTCTGCAGAGTTTTCTCCACCGTGTTTATCACGGATCAGCTGTGATCGCGGTTGCCGCCTGGCGCTTATCAGTATCAATCTGTGAAGAGCGCAGCGCACAAGAACCAATCGCAGCCGTTTTTGTTGAGGGTGTGACCAATCAAAGGGGTGTAAGAGAACTTGGTAGACAAGGATCAGAAAGCGAGCAGGATATTTATATTTGTTTATATTAAATTGCTATAAATGGTACAGTTTATATATATATATATATATATATATATATATATATATATATATATATATATATATATATATATATATATATATATATATATAAATCTGTTTGTATTAAATGACAAAATTGCATTACAAATAGTAAATAAATATAAACATATTCATACATTTTAATACAAGACATCTGCTTGAAGAAAATATAAAACTGTGTATGGAAAGCACCGTGATGCACCAAGATATCGAATTGAACCTAATCAATGGCATGATAATCGTAACCGAACCGCGAGACCAGTATAGGTTCACAGCTTTAGCGGGGTGCCACACCAAAATTCATCCCGCCATGGCTACATTACAGCATTTCATTCAAAACATTCAGTTGTTGTTTTTTTTAATAGTGGGTTATAAAATCGCACCAAAATATATTAAAAGCTAAGTGAATTATAACAGTGCAAACGTTTCTGTAATCGTAATAGTTCTGTGCGTTATTTGTTTAACCCTTTAAAGTGACATGCTGGCTGACTGACTGACTGACTGACTGGTGCATGATTCATCAGGTTATAGCAAACACAATGTAGCTTTCAGTTAAGATGAACACAGTTTATATAATCATACTTTATCTATAGATAAAGGTCTATGGTTTTTGCTTGTAATAACTTTATCCTGCTAAAGTTTATGGCTGTTTCAATTTACTTCAGGGCGCATTAATGTCGCTCTGTATGTCTATTGGAGACATTCAGAAATATTCCTAGCAAATCTAATAAATGTCGGAGACATACCCGTTACATAAACGTGTTAAATCGCACTTCAGCAGCGTCTATTTGAACGCACACAAGAAAACCTGCACTTGAGCAGCGTATATTTGAGGGCGTGTGCAAGAAGTTTAGTGCACAAACAGACACAAGCAGAGATATGTATGCCCGTATAACATAAATGCGATCTCGATTCGTAATACTGCACTCACAAAATTAGTCATTTGAATAACGCCATAGGTAGTTAATGGATCTGTGTAAAAAGCTGCCGCCACAGCTGGAATAAAATCCAACAGGAAACACTGGATCATCTAATTATATCTAAACATATTAGCAGCACAATTGGAGAATTTTTGTAAAAAAAAATTTGTTTATTTAAATTTAGATATAAATATAAATAATAAATAAATAATATATCAATTTAAATATCCATGTAAAAAAAAAAAAGTTTTTATAGTTTTGTTTCTGTGTAACACATATACATAAAACATATTTATAAATAAAAACACAAGCATAAGCATCTACAAGGCATGTGGCTAAGATCCAAGACTAACAATTCTGCACTACAAAAAAAAAAAAAAAAAAAAAAAAAAACGTCTCTGACATGCTAAAATGTCTCAGGCAGAATAAAACGTTTGCAGCAGACTTACACGAAGCAGCAGCGCTCCCTTGTGTCGGTTCCAAGACTTCACCACAAAACCCTGTCAATGAAGAAAAAACACTATTTCAAGTTACAAATGTTCAAGTCAACTAAGTAATTATAGCAAGCGTAGAAAGTAGTTTACTTCCAAATTAAACGCAATTTATTTTACCTGACAAATGACCTCATTATCAGAATTAAGTCCCTCACAATGCAATGATCTGAAGAATTTACTTCAACCATTGTTCTACAAACAAAAAATCTAACCCATATACTAACTATAGCACTTAATCGACAACACTCGCATATACAAAAAAAACACACACTACAATACAACTCAATTATTTACTAAGTGGTAGGCTCTTCTGAAAATTGTCAATGCAGCATGGATATTAGCTTCTCTCATAATTGGCTGTGCTGTAATGGGTATCTGCAGGTGCAGCTCTTTAACGTAATTGGCAGATTATGCTGGAAGCTAATTAACTGAAGGCGTGACAAGTAATTTGCATCTTTTTACCAGCTGAACCCTGTCAGGTCTTCTCTGGCCAGGTGTTTTATGAACTTCACAACAGAAGGGCCTTTTACTGTAGATCTGGCGCACGCATGGCTGAATCTACAGAAAATAACAATAGTTATTATGACTCAAGAATCATGACAATAAGAAGAATCTGCTAATTTCTTTAATATTTGTGCAGAATTTTGTGAAAAATATCAATAAAAATATTTCTGCTTAAATCCACATTTTTTTGAGTGTAAGCTAAAAAAGGTTCATTTAAAGTCGGCATGAAATTTAAATTTACTCTTCTTATTTTTTATGTGAATATAGTAGTGCTGCTGGTTATAATCGATGTGTCTGTGCACTTCATTATTTTGTAAACATTCATTTGGCCTCATAACCTTTACTCAAAAACCCTAACATTCCCACAACCCTTGAAACAACTTTTGTTTACTTCTCAGGCCTTTAGGACAAGGCAATTAGTCATTTAGGATAGAGCTATCAAACATTTAGGAAGACCTATCAGACATTTGGGGGTTTGGGGGGGGGGGGGTGGTAGGTGCTAATAGGCCTTTAGGGCAGGCCTTTAAGAAATTTAGGGTGGGGCTATTAATTCTTTAGGGAGGAGCTATTAGATATTTAGGGTGGGAGTATCAATTATTTAAGGCAGGGCTATCAGACATTTAGGGTGGGGCTATCAGTCCTTAGGTGGAGCTATCAAACATTTAGGGCAGGAGTATCAGTCATTTAAGCTGATGCTATCAGTCCTCTAGGATGGATCAGTTAGACATTTAGAGTGGGATTATCTGTTTCCGTTCTGACGCATTCGCGTGCGTATGAACGGAAGTCTATGGGAGGAAAAGCCCAGTGTGACTGCAGCTTTAGAGTGGAGCTATCAGACATTTAGGGCAGGAGTATCAGTCATTTAAGGCAGGGCTATCAGACATTTAGGGTGGGGCTATCAGTCATTTAAGGTGGAGATTTTAGATATTTAGGGCAGGAGTATCAGTCATATAAAGCAGGGCTATCAGACATTTAAGCTGACGCTATTAGTCCTTAAGGGTGGAGCTATCAAACATTTAGGGCGGGGCTATCAGCCCTTTAGGGTGGAGCTATCAAACATTTAGGGCAGGACTATCAGTCATTTGGGCAAGGATATCAGACATTTAGGGCAGGGCTATCGGACATCTAGGGCGGGGCTGACATACATTTGGGAAGGGCTATCAGTCTTTTAGGGCAGGGCTAAAAGTAATTAAGGGCAGGGCTATCAGTCATTTAGGGCAAGTGTATCAGACATTTAGGGTGGGTCTATCAGGGCTTTAGGGCAGGGCTGTCAGGCATTTAGGGTGGGGCTATTAGGGCATTTCTGCCCCAGTTTCTACCCCCCATTCCTCCATTTGTAAGTCTTCCTCCATTTTTGTTTCCTACACCTACATCTTCCAAAGTTCCAATCTGCCTTTTTTTTCTTTATTTTTTTTAACTGTTTGACCAAGTCGATGTACATCACAATAGCAGAAAACAGCAATCTTAACTGTGGTTTCATGTCAACTTTAATGTTCATAATGCTAAGAGTTAGAACCACTTACAGTAAGTCTATTATATATCTGCAAAAAGATAGCAAATATTACATTACAAACTGCAT
This sequence comes from Danio rerio, assembly GCF_052040795.2. Lineage (NCBI taxonomy): Eukaryota > Metazoa > Chordata > Actinopteri > Cypriniformes > Danionidae > Danio > Danio rerio. The sequence goes on from NC_141044.1 coordinate 37,432,719, forward strand.
TGTACACAAACCAACTAAACATTTGCCTATTCAATAGTATTGCTGAAATTCAAATAAAAAAAATTACATATGTACTTAAGACTAATATATATATATACTCAACAACGGCCTCAAAGATCTGTGAAGATTTGCAGATTTTTACTGCAGCCCTAAATTTTTAATCAAATCATTTTAATACTTGATTTACAATGCTCTCAGCAGAAAGCAACTCGCAAATGCAACAGAATGTCACTGAATATCCAAACGTATACTGTATGCTGAGAACTTATGTTTTTTTGCATAATTTATAGTGTTATTCCAAAAAAACTTGGCACAGACATTGCTATAAGATACTTCAATTTGAAACATGATATCACTAGGTTTCATTGTGTAATTCATGAGAGTAACCTGTTTTTATGAATTTATATTTGCTTTCAATAGCTGCTTCAAGATGCTGATTTTTGCCAACAATATGACCACTGGCGCTGCACCACTTTATCTAAATTCATACCTCAGACTTATTTGCCCTTCAGAGGCCTGCATTCTGCAAGTGAGCAGTGCATTGTTGTGCATCCCAAATAAGCCCCAAATCACTTTCACTAGCTGGGTTTCCATCACCCTTTGTTACTGTGGACTTTAAAGTACTGTTAAAATTTTTATAAAAATCCATTTAATTGCAAAAAAAAAAAAAAGTGTTTATTGTTTAACTTTTTTTCTATATAATGTGTGTGACCAGCTGGGACTACACAATACGTATTTATTGCTCCAATCTTGCATTTTGATTGCTTCTGTCTTCTGTCAGCCGAGTTTTAACTATTTTAAGATTAATCTAAAGGTTCACCTTTTTACTAACACTGACTAGGGCTGCTCGATTATGGAAAAAATCCTAATCACAATTATTTTGGTCATAAATGTAATCATAATTATTCAAAACGATTATCAGTTGAAGTCAAAATTATGCGCTCTCCTGTGAATTGTTTTTATTATTTCCTAAAAGATGTTCAACAGAGCAAGAAATTTTTCATAGTATTTCATATTATATTTTTTCTTCTGGAGAAAGTCTTATTTTGATAGATCAACAAACTGTTTGTAACAATGCAGCTTGTGAACTTCGTTAACTAATGATTGTTTTTCAAAAACGCACTCCTGCGGTCCGTTCTTCGTACCGCGCTTAAATGATCTAAGATGCTTTGGCAGATCCTGGATCTTTTAATCTTGATAACTGATCTCTGGCTTATTTGATTTTTCAAACAAGTTCGCAAAACAGATAAAGATTATTATGAACTAATCTGAGACCGCTGCGTGTGTTGTGAAGAACAGATCTATCGATCTTCAAAATCATGATCAGCAATGCAACGACTGGCTTATGGCACAGCAACGCAATGACATCATCTGATTAATATTCAATTATCCATGTGAGCAAAATGACATCAAATTCGCAGTAAATAGGTTGTCAAAAATAATACTCAATTACTTTCCACAATTGTTGTGGGTTGCAGGCTTCACACTTTTATGCTTCAAGAGTATTTAGCAATTTATTTAGTTTTACATTTTAGATTGGATTTTCTTTACTATAATAGCCTAGGCCTATTTTAATTTCTTAATCGGCACAAGGAATTTAAATTAATTTTGCATCTAAAAAAGCATTTTGATATTGGTAAAGGTGTCTGCAACTTTTGCAAAGCATCAAATCACCGTCATATTAGCTGTCAAAACATGTGCATGACTACATAAATCATTTTTCCATTATAAAAAACAAACAAACCAACAAAAATACAGTTGAATATTGTGCATGTCTATAATCAAACAGAAACTGTACTAAAGGGATCAGTACCTTAATTTTTAACTTACTGGATCAGTACCTTAAAATAGTACGCATTTGTATAAAAAAAAATCCATATTAATAAATGTTCTCTTTGATCCTCTTGGGGAGAACCACCCTGTTCTTGAACTTGTATTACAGAGTGCAGATTGCGTAAGTTTTATTTATGTATACATTTAAATGTATATGTAAACATAAACATATATATTACTAATTTAATATTAAAAAAAATTATATATATATATATATATATATATATATATATATATATATATATATAGAGAGAGAGAGAGAGAGAGCGAGAGAGAGAGAGAGAGAGAGAGAGAGAGAGAGAGAGAGAGAGAGAGAGAGAGAGAGAGAGAGAGAAAAAACACAAAACACAAAAAAAAAAGTTTACACACACACACACACACACGTGTGTGTGTGTGTATATATATTTATATGTGTGTGTGTGTGTGTGTGTTTGTGTAAACTTTTTTTTTTAACTGTTTAACCAAGTTTATATAATCTTTAGGTTACTACTATAAGAAAATATCAGCATTTGGTACATATTTTTTAGAATTACGTTTGCTTGAAATGAGCCGATCTAATCCTGTTTATATGAAATAAACCTGCTCCCAAGCAAGTTTCAGCTACCAGAACTGTTGCTATGCCAAAAACTCTTGGATCAGTTTTGAAAAACGAAACGATCCTGGATCGTGTCAAATTGTCAATAACCAAATCAAGCTAACTGAGTAATCCACGTACAAAGAATGGACCCCTGGTCCTTAAACACTATCTTTTTATTAGATTTTTTTTTATTGAAAATTCCTTTCCTTTTAATATATTTTCTGTGTTTATTTTATTAAAGCAATATATCAAAACTCTACTCATATTATACACACATGCAACCGGTCAACTTTGGGATCAGCACAATTCTTTTATGTTTTCGGGTCAGTAAGGCAGCATTATTTGACCAAAAATACAGTAATTAACTGTTAAACTGTGAAATATTACTACAACCTTTTTTTTTCTTACTGAAGGATCATTTGACACTTAAGACTGAAGTAAGTTTATCAAGCCTAAAATTTAGTTAAGAAAACTAGGGCTGCACAATATATATCTTTTTTTTTTATATTTACATAATAAACCATAAAGCATGCACTGTTTATTTCCCTTTTATCTTTATTGCATTAATAATGCACTGCCCTACAGAATCATCTTAATCAATTAAAATGAACACATTTGATAACACTTTAGGGACCAATTCTCATTATTGCTCGTTAGCATGCATGCTATTGAGATATTGGCTGCTCATTAAAGTACGTAATCTGCATGATCTTATTTTACATCTCTAACCCAATACCTAAACTACCTAAAGAGCAAATTATGAGTTTATTGAAGCAAAATTCATAGTTAATAGTTTGCCAATAGCGAAAATTGAGCCTTGAAATAAAGTGTGATTATAAATCCTTTCCAAATAGTGCAGTTCCTTCATAGTGAAATTGTTTAGATGCAGTATATTGCATTATATATCGTAGAAAAATAAAAATATCACAATGTCCATTTTTTTCCAATATCGTGCAACCCTAAAGAAAACTTAAGTTTATTTTTATATTGCTCTCTCTCTCTGTCTCTCTCTACACACGCGCGCGCACGCACGCACGCACGCACACACACACACACACACACACACACACACACACACAGGGGCTGCTTTAATAACTTATTTAACCAATAATTTTTTACACAACTAGTCTAATTACGTAAATTGACTAATACTATGATATTATTTCTTGGTCATTTCAAGTTCACAAAATGGAAGACCAAATTGTATGTTTTGGTTTTATGACCAAAAGCATGCAGCTCATGTCGTAAAATGTAGGTAGTCTAATACGTTTAACAGTTTCACTTACAAACTGATATATGTGACACTTAATAGAAAAAAAAGCGACTGGAAAACATACTTGATCTCCTGAAGACTGATCCGAATTCCGTCCGCCACGCCAGATTGAGCTCAGACGCTTTCCAATTAGTGTTCACTTCCGTACACGTCATAAATGTCTGATGAAGGCCAGCTGGAGATCTGCCAAACGGCTAACCCGTCAATGAGAGATTAAAATATTGCTTAGTGTTATTAATATATGAATATCCATGATGTCTAATGAAGGAGCAAAAAAGAAGGGCAAAGCGCCAGGGGACAAAAAAGGATCTAAACGGAAGTCAAAGAGAAGGGAAACCTATGCAGTCTACATCTACAAAGTTTTGAAGCAGGTGAGTGATGCGTTTATGAATAAGAAAGTCTAAAAAAATTATGTTTATCTTGTGAAACTAAAAAAAATTCTGATGTAAATTACGATTAAAACACGTGTATTTAACACCACGTGCGCTTTATTCAAGAATGAATCATTGAGTCGGATCTTTTAAATGAGTCAATTGAACTGATTCTCCAAACGATTTAAATACTCTTTCAGAGGGGTTTAGGAATCATTCCTCGCTCAAATTGGAATTATGAATTGTTTAAATGGACAAGAACTATTTCGATAATGTTAGTACACATAATGTAGCCTACTTAAAAGGTTCTAAATAGACTTATTCTTACCTGAAACAAATGTCTTTACTATAACATTAAAGCATTACAAAACTTTATTGTAAGTATCAGTGATTTTATATTTTGCTTTTAAATGCTTTAATTGGAATTTGAATTGTTGTTTAACCTAATAAGAGTCGGTCACTTTACGTTACAGTTTTAAAGTAACTGTATTAACCTTTAAACCTACAGTTCTCATTAATAATATTAATAAAATTCATCAGCTTGATCAATCTGAATCTTCTATTGAATAAGAAAATTTCATAAGCCTTGAGGATTTATAAACTAATATGACATTTTCATTTTAAACTATCACTTATTCAAACTATTTGAATGTGCTCAGTGTTGTAAAGTATCAAACTAAAAATACCCAAGTTACTGTAATTGACTAGTTTTCTCAGTAATGGTAACTTACCAAGTTGTTTTAAAAATGTGTAATTTCCCTTGAGTGCGTTTTTAGTGTGGTATCAGTACTTTTACTCCAATTCTTTCCTTCAACCTGCAGTCACTACTTTATCTTTTCCTGTCTATGAGGATTAGAAAAATCAGTCCTTTGATTCCTGTCCGATCAAATCGCACATAGAAGGTAAATCGTCTCACCCATGTCTTTGAGGTTGTTCATTTTGATTCATAATTGCAGCGAACTGTTTGGAAGCATTATAAGTGTCCAAGATGTCCAAAATCTTTACACACATTGACCCAGAGACTGTTTAGATGCGTGTCACTGATGAGAAGATGACTGATGTTTACTGTATGATGACCGAAATGGCCTTAAACATCCAGCAGGCACATTAAGTCAAATTGACATGGTCTCCCAACGTCGTGGGGACATTACTTTTTTATTTGGAAATAAAAATCGGGTTGACATCAGAACCCAGCATCAGGTTGACGTCAATGTCCAACCTCTAAAATCAACCAAACATCAACGTCTAATGATGTTACAGCTTGGCGTTCTGTGGACGTTACCACTATGACGTCTATCAGATGTTGGATTTTGGTTGCCATACCTGATGAATAAATGTCAGTATTTGACGTCAATATGACGCTGGTTACAGATGTTGGCTTTGTTGTATTTGTTGTATTGTACACAACCTAAAATCAACCAAATATCAACGTCATTTGACGTCGGTTTTGGACATCAAAATAATGTTGCCTTTAGATGCTGGCTAAACATTGAATTTTGGTCACCTGACATCATAACCTAAATTAAACCTAATATTAATGTCTTATGACATTGTGTGCCTGCTGGGCAATAACTAAATCCACTACAGAATGTTACGTTTACACACACATGAACAAATTATATGTAAACGCATCAGCTTTTTACAGCATAAAACACACTACTCGCTACTCTTGAGTACTTTTGAAAGGTTTTTACTTTAAAATAATATTTACAACAGATACTTTTACTCACTACGTTTTTAAGCAAGTAATTGTATTTTAACTCGAGTATGATTTTTCACTCTTTCCACCACTAAATGTGCTAAATGTGTGTTTGCATATGTTTCCCCTTAGGTTCATCCAGACACTGGCATCTCCAGCAGGGCGATGAGCATCATGAACTCGTTTGTCAATGATGTTTTCGAGCGCATTGCCACAGAAGCGTCCCGACTGGCGCACTACAACAAGCGCTCCACCATCACCAGCAGAGAAGTGCAGACCGCGGTCCGGCTCCTGCTGCCTGGAGAACTGGCCAAGCACGCCGTGTCTGAGGGCACCAAAGCTGTCACCAAATACACCAGCTCCAAGTGACCGCCTGAGAGGTGGAGAGCATTTCTAAAAAAAAATAATAAATATAAAAAAGTTAAAACAAATTGTATGTGAAGCAAGCACTTTTCACTCTTCTGTAGTATTAAATATGCACAGACAGTTTGGTGATTTACTAATAAAATGCAAACATTGGGTCAGAGTATGTGTCCCTACATTTCTGGAATGATTCAAGAAATAGCATTAAGTATTTTTATCTATACCAGAAGTGATGAAATATAGCATTTATGGGCAGTTTAAGATGGCTTTTTTCCCTTGGTGTGCTATTATTTCTGAATAAACCGCACACGAAGGTCAGCTGATGCATTATATTCTTTCTATCAAATTTTTTTCTGAGGGTATAACTAGGTTGCAAATAATTAGATTTGGTGCTCAATGAAAGTCAATTTCTTATACAAGCTGTCGTCTGCCTGAAGCTAGATTTATAAATTATAAGAAATGTGTAATTTCTTGCATATAATCTTATAAATAATTCATTTTAAAGCCTAACGGTAGCAAAACTTATGCGCTTTAAAAGAAAACGTATTAGATTAAACTGGGCCCTAGAAGATTACTGAAGTGCATTTCTCTGTAATACTGGGTTTAAACGAGGATAATTTGCAAACCTCTTATGCTGTAGTGTTGAATATGAGCCACTAGATGGAGGCATTTTAACACAATTGAGACCAGAGCCCTTACACAACACACACATAACCCATTATATTGGCTTTTATCGAAGGAAAACCATCACAGAGTGGAGCAACGTTATTTTTTTATACTTGATTATTTTGTGTTGGCAAATTAACATTTTTTTTTCTTTTACACAATGCATAAACAACTTTTACAGTACAGTAATAGCTATCAGTTATAATCGATAATTTAGATGTGGCTGTATTTCCAACAAAAAATCATAAGCAAATAACAGTGAATCAAGGAAACAATTGTCATAGATAAATGTATATTGAATAGATTGCAAAAATATACAATGAAGCTTTTTTTCTTTAACCACAAATGTTTGGGCTCATATCTGTTCATATTTGTTCACATTGTTCAGTCCCTCCAGGATTTTGCGATAGAAAATTCCTTGAGATTAAAAAAAAAAAAAAAAAATATATATATATATATATATATATATATATATATATATATATATATATATATATATATATGTGTGTCTTTCACATTATATTTTGTGTAGTTTTTACAGCAAAACACAAGATCGAAAGCGAATAGTGGTATAAGGTTTGAGGAAAGCTTCACACAAACGTATAGTGCTCAGCATAAATACATGCCTCATAGATCTCTGTTTAAATGAATAATTTCTAAAGATTCTTTACAATAATATATTTGTGCATATACATTAGATTAGTTAGTACCAAATTACCTATCTAACAAAAAAAACTTAGATCAATAAGATCATGTTCCAATAATCAGTACGCCTGAATTAACTGTATTCATCTGCACAACTCTGGTTTGCACTTAAGTGTAATTGTATTGTTTACACATTTTATTCATTCATTCATTTTTTTGTCGGCTTAGTCCCTTTATTAATCCGGGGTCACCACAGCGAAATGAACCGCCAACTTATCCAGCAAGTTTTTACGCAGCGGATGCCCTTCCAGCTCTCATTCACCTCCCATACACTCTCATTCACTACGGACAATTCAGCTTACCAAATTCACCTGTACCGCATGTGTTTAGACTGTGGGGGAAACCGGAGCACCCGGAGGAAACCCACGCGAAATGCAGGGAGAACATGCAAACTCCACACAGAAACGCCAACTGAGCCGAGGCTCAACCCACCGACCTTCTTGCTGTGAGGCGACAGCACTACCTACTGCGCCACTCACATTTTTATTGTTTACTTATATTTTTGGATTATATGTGTAATTGTATTTATTATAATTTCTTTTTAAAATTTTACTTTTTGTATTAATATTATATGCACCAAGTAACCTGCACATGGTTGAATTGACAATAAAGCTGACTTTGGCTAATACACAGGAAAAACATTAAATCACTTTAATGAACAGGAAAAATGAGGGAAAACCTTAAAGAAAAGTATATATATATATATATATATATATATATATATATATATATATATATATATATATATATATATATATATATATATATATATATATGTATGTATATATATATATATATATATATATATATATATATGTATGTATATATATATATATATATATATATATATATATATGTATGTATATATATATATATATATATATATATATATATATATATATATATATATATATATATATATATATATATATATTGAAATTTTGTAGCTTGATATTTCCCATGATATTTGTGAGACATTCTATTTTGGTGTCTACGTCAAACTAAATATACAGAAATTAACATAGAAAGCACACTGTGTTAAAATAGATTAGATTTAATAGTCTATTTAATATAATATTATTAATAACAGATTTTAAGTAAATAATTACAAAATATGAGTGAATTGTCAATTAATATAACAGATAAAATATACATAATTCTTACTTAAACATATCTTTAGCTTATTAAATTATATAGAATAATAAATCATCATATTCAATTGTATTATATTTTAAATGATTAAAAACATCTTGCTAATAATTGGGTGGATAGTGGCAAATTTAAATTCATATTTTGGGGGGCTTTAATGTATCATCAGATGATTATTGTTTATGCCTGAAAAGATGTTTTGGTAAACTATTCTTGCACTAAATTAAATTTTGCCAAGTGTCTAGCTTAAACTGTATGGTAATGGCAAAAAATATATTAGTCATTATTATTTGTTTTGATGAAATTATTTGACAGGGCATATTGTAATGCATTAAACATTTGTTTTAAATCTTTCAATTGGTCAAATACCCCTTTTTAATCTTTGACCCATTCATATTTGAAGTTACTTTGCAGCTAATCTCCCCTGTTTACTAAGCAAAGTGTATGACAAATACGCTAAACTCTAACAACCAATCACACATGCCATAAGACGTCTTATAAATTCTAATAAATAACTATTACACAAACACTCAATCTGAACTGCTTTGGTGCAGTAATTGGATTTTCCAACACAACGCCCCGTCTCTGAATCATACATGAAAAAAAAAAAATGTATGTTGTCAAAGCTTTGTGAGAGACACACGAATAAAAAGCTTTAAATACAATTGTCGTTCTTAAAAAAAGACGAAGCTTGCACTAAAATAATCATTTGTCCATTTTACAGTCTAGTAGCTGACCAATGAAGTATTTCACAGGGGGGGGGAAGCTTTAGTAAAAAACAAATCACGCTTTGTCCTCCATTAATCAGGGAAGTCTGAGGAATACTGGGGTTTGATATTCCCCAGCCCTCCCTCTCCAGCGATAAGCCTTACTGATGATCTTATATATGCTAATGATGGCATGTCTATGGACATATTACAGCGAGGGTGATGGTGTCATTAATGACAACGTCTTAAGCGTTATCGTCATCATCACCATGTTCCCCTTGATCTTGCGGTTCCTACACAGATCCCTGTACGCTCGTTTCATTTTTGCACACACAATCTCTCTCTCTCTTTTGGGTGGTATAAGCACATTACGGATGGGGACATTAGTAACTAATGCAGGCGCTGGGCCCCGCATTGTTTTGGTGCACAAGTACATCATTAGAAAATGTTCTACTTGGCAGGGAAGCGTGTATTAACTCGGCTCGCAATAAAATGAGGTTGTGATCAATTGTTAAAGTTATCGAGAGCTATTAGGTTGAAATATGAACCTCTCAATTGCCATAATGAAGAGGGTGCCCGATCGTACACAATCAACAGAGCAACATACACCGAGCATTGCGGGTTCTGGGCGCTCCAGACAATGAGAGAAAGCAATTTTGCTGAAAGAAAATGCGAGCGCGTCGCCCTAACCTCATTACAAATTTTACCTCATTACTAAATTTCAATAATCTACTCAAAACACTAGGACCAACTGGCTATAAAACAGAATTGCGAGCTTCTTCTTTTTTTCTGGAGAAATGGGACAATAATAAATCGTGAAGAATTACGGCTCATAATGCCAGCTAACTTTTGATGCCAGCATTGACTCATGGTTTTGGCAAGCTCGCTGCATTAATTCATTAATTTGATATAATATTCTTCACTGAGGCATATTGATGAATCTCTGAAATTAAATCAATCCTCACAAAGGTAATGTTTTGGAACTGAACAGATCTTGAGGATAGCGATGTTTAGTTGAATATCAAAGTTTTACTTTGTACTGTATTGTTATATTAACTCAAAAGTCTTCAGCTGACCTATTAGCGTTAAATATAAGATCATGAGAAACTAAATCAGGCACAGGTGTGCACAATCATTATTCAATAAGTAACCATAGAAAAAACTATAGAGGGTCAATGGAACCAAAAAGAGATGTTTATTGATAACCTAAACAACAATGGAGGACAACAGGATTGTATGTGCACATGCACATTCTTTACAGGAGGGGTGTCAAACTCAATTCCTGGAGGGCCGAAGACCTACACAGTTTAGTTCCAACCCTGCTCCAACACACCTACCTGTAGGTTTCAAACAAGCCTGAAGGACTCAATTAGTTTGATCAGGTGTGTTTAATTAGGGTTGGAACTAAACTGTGCAGAGCTGCGGCCCTTTTGGAACTGAGTTTGACACCTGTGCTTTACAGCATAACATCGCTATACTGGCCAGGCATGCAGAATGGAAAGGTTTTGTCTTTTTTACATTGTAAAACCCCAAAAGTTATGGCAACTCAAACTGTTTGAGGAAACCGATTGCTACAAACTATTTGAGTAAAAAAAAACTAATCTATATGAGTACTGTGCATTTACTCCATTTAAGTTGAAGTAATGAGGTATTTAATTAACTCATTACCTTTAACACTGAGTTCAAAACTCTTTTCAAATGAGTAGAAATAACTTTCAGGCAATTTTGAGTTAACAACACTCATTTCATTTGATAAAGATGACTGTTGGCTTTTACAGTGTACAAATCTGTGTGATGGGCAAAGCAGTGGCGCAGTAGGTAGTGCTGTCGCCTCACAGCAAGAAGGTTGGGGGTTTGAGCCTCGGCTCAGTTGGCGTTTCTGTGTGGAGTTTGCATGTTCTCCCTGCATTCACGTGGGTTTCCTCCAGGTGCTCCGGTTTCCCCCACAGTCCAAAGACATGGGGTACAGGTGAATTGGGTAGGCTAAATTGTCCATGCGTGTGTGTGTGAGTGTGTGTGAATGTTTCCCAGAGATGGGTTACGGCTGGAGAGGCATCCGCTGCGTAAAAACTTGCTGGATGAGCTGGTTCATTGCGCTGTGGCGACCCTGGATTAATAAAGGGACTAAGCTGACAAGAAAATGAATGAATGAATGAATGAATGAAATCTGTGTGATGACGCTTTTGGAAAAATGCTAATTAAAACAATTTCAGTGCATTGTTGTTGTGTAAAAGTGCTGTAACTTATCTAAATCTTATGAATTTGTACAATCTCATTTATACAATTTAGTATGATTTGCTCATCACCCAATAATGGTTGAGTTTAGGGGAGGGGTTTGGTGCCACGCCTCCTTTTTAAAATCGTATATTTTTGTACAACTAAAATTAGCCACTAAATTGAGAAAATGTAAAATAGTTACATTTCCTCATGAGATCAGGCTGAAAAAATAGAGAACGTTGTGACTCAAGGATGCACTGAATTGATCAAAAATAACAACAAAGATATTTATCTTTTTTAAATAAAAAAAAGTAAAGCTGACTAATCGCTTTTTACAGTTTAAGCGAGTAAACCTGTTGCTTTTAAAGTTATTAATTGACTTTACTTAAAAAGTGAGCCAATTGCTTTAAAATGATTAAGCAAATGAACACTTGTATGTGCATAACTATAAAATTAAGTGACAAAACAAAGTCATTTTTAAAGCATTTTTTGTAATGTTTGTAATTGCATAAAGTCAAATCAACGCTTTTAAGTTTAGTCATTTTAAGTGCAAAGTAACTACACTGTTAAAAATGATTACAAAATTATTTCACATTTTTTATGTTAATCATAAATTAATAAACTATGTTAATCTTGTTTCAACTTTTTTTTACTTGTGCAAACTGTTTTAAGTCGGTTAAATGTAATTTAAGTTAAAATGACTATGAGGGCGACACAGTGCTCAGTGGTTAGCACTGTCGCCTCACAGCAAGCAGGTCGCTGGTTCAAATCCCGGTTGGGTCAGTTGGCATTTCTGTGTGGAGTTTGCATGTTCTCCCCATGCTGGCGTGGCTTTCCTACAGATGCACTAGTTTCCCTCACAGTCCAAAGACATGCGCTATAGGTGAATTGAATAAACTAAATTGGCTGTAGTGAATGAGTGTGTAAAGATGTTTCCCAGTACTGGGTTAATAAAGGGACTAGCTGAAGGAAAATGACTCATATGATTAATTTGATTCAACTTAAAAATAAAACATCCGTATCATTTTTATCAGTGCAATTTTAATTACAAGTAAATGTTTTTCTTTAACTTCTGGTTAATCAAAGGATCTTGGGGAAAAGTCTCAAGGTGTGTAGGAAAATATTAACCAGCATAAATGTTTGTAACTGTGATTAGCAATTATAGATGCTTTTTTAGCAAATCTACATATTACAGTGATTTCCGAGGCATGACTGGAATAATGACTGCTGGAAATTCAGCTTTTCATCACAGAAATAAATTCAAATGTAAAATATATTACAACAGAAAACAGCTATTTTAAACTATAATAACATTTCCCAATTAAAATGTCATGTATTAGTGCATTTTATAAGCATTAGAGCCTCAAACATCTCGTAGTTTGTGCATGTGATTAATTCTGTATGAAGAGTATTCCATAGACTTGTGCTTTATAAGAAAAAGAAGATTGGTCAAATGAGATTTTACCTCTAGGGACAATACATTCCCCTCTCACCATGGAACGTGTCATTCAAGATATTTTTTCTGATGTAAGAGTTACATTTTTTCTTATTGAAGGAGCAGAAAGATTATGAGTAATTTTAAAAACAAAACAAATGTTGGAATATTTAATCATATTATCAAAACTCAAAAGGCTTTGTTTTTTAAGATATTACAGTGATGTACAGCTGAGGTTTTTATCATGGATGTTAGGTGCTCTCTTGTATTTTAGCCCCTTTTTCAAAATTACTGTCAATTTTCCAGAAAGGTCTGTATGTATGAACAGCCTCTTTTTGAAAATACTGGTAAATTTGTTCCGGCAATTTTTTGGAAAGAGAAGTTGTAAGATTACGGATAATTCGCCAGAATGCTGCTCTGTGTGAATGCAGAAGGAAAATTTCCAGAAAGAGAGTGTTCAAGATTAGAACGCACTGACGTGAGACGTCCAGCTATTCAGATATGACAATAAAAGCCTTTGGATACTTTTCCAGACACATTTAGCTGCTATTTGTTGGTCAGATAGCGTTTCTATGTTCCTTCTTAATGCCAACTGTGTAAAAAATATCAATAAAATGCTGTCGTTTGTTTACCTTCAAGCTCTGCTTGACGTGTGTGCACGTGAAGTGCAGGAGTGCTCCAGTGAGCAAAAGTGTTCCTCCATATGTTTTTATCAAAGTCGTTCACAATACTTATACATCCACAGAATTTGTAATACAGTCAAATGTGTAAACATTTAGCTGTGGTTAGTGCTTCTGCCTTTGGATGTCTCTGGGGGCATAGCTGCATGAATGCTAAAGCTTTAAATAAAAGTGAAACCAGCCGGATCCCTATTACGTTTACAAAAAATCGTAGCCATTTTAGCTCATTTCTGGTTAATGATGTCAGAATTTACCGATATTTTGGAATTAATGTGTGAAAAACTCCAGAACGTTCTAGCTTGTGTGAAAAGTGTTTTTTTTTTTAATTTAAGGGTAAAGTCATTCTGGTAATTTTCTGGATATTTACCGTAATCACTGTGTGAAAGGGGCTAAGGATTCCAGGGGTGTTATTTTACACATCAACATGTTTTTTTTATTTTAATCATAATTTATTAAACTTTTTAATCATGTTTCAACCTATGTCTTTCTTTTTACTTATGTCAGCTATTTTGAATCGGTTTATTGTAATTCAAGTAAAAATTAATCATATGGTATATGGTATGTAATTTTATATCAGTGCAATTTCAGTTGCAAACAAATGCAGTTCTTTAACTTGTGGTTAAGCAAAGAGTCAAAAATTAAAGTCTCAAGGTGTCTAGGTAAGTATTAAGTAGCACACATTTTTAACTGTGATTAGTAATTATAGATGTTTTTTTTAGGAAGTCTACATATTGTAATTTCCGAGGGATGACTGGAATAATGGCTTCTGAAAATTCAGCTTTTCATCATAGAAATAAATTCAAATGTAAAATATATTACAACAGAAAACAGCTATTTTAAACTATAATAATATTTCCCAATTTTCTAAATTAATATGTCATGTATTACTGCATTTTAAATTAATTAGAGCCTCGATTCATCAAGGTCTCACAGTGAAGGATCATAAAGATTGCATCCTAAAAGTGACTAGAAAAAAGGTCACAAACAACTACTTCATTTCCCAGTGTTGGGTTTCAGCTGTGTAAAACATATGTGGATAAGTTGGCGGTTCATTCCGCTGTGGTGACCCCTGATTAATAAAGAGAATAAGTCGAAAAGAAAATTATTGACAGCTACTTCATAATGTTCTCCAGCAAAAGATTTAATCCCAATCCACCATACTTGATGTCCCCATTCAAATGCATCTATGTTCATTTGCTTCACCATTTAAATGCATTCAAACAGCTCATAATCATGTTGGTTATTCCTCGAAAAAAGCACAATATTCATTATCAATTAGTCTCAACCAATTAGCTTGCATTCCTAATTCTTGGTCTGCTCTTTGTTCCTTTAATTAGTAAATTCATTAGTAATATCGCACGTTAGACGTTCCAGCAATGTATGATTTTGAGCCGCAGCAGTATTAAGTGGAAGATAATCAGCAGGAACTAATTGTCTAATTGCACCGATGAAGGTTATGATCGTTAGACTTTTCCGCAAGTCCAGTCATCTGACCGGACCATCCGAACCCTATACAGATGGCCACACTGTTAAGCTCACGGCAGGACAAAATGACAGACATCTACTATCCACGGGGAGCAAGACAAACGAGTGCGTGTGTGTGTGTCTTCGTACGTGCATATGTATATGCATGTGTGTGTGTGTTGTCCGCAGGGAGTAAGACGAACGAGTCGAGGGAGTGCTGATTCAATGCACTTCTTTCTTTTTCTTGCTTGAGAAAGTCCCTGCCTCCACAAAAATTGAATGTCCACCATTTGAGAAATGAATTCGTGGAAGTCACTGTCTTTTTTTCCCCATTAGTAAGTGTTTAGTTCAACGTTTTAAATAATTGCGTTACAAGGAATGATATTTAAAATACATTTGGGAGGCAATGGGGCGGGAAAGTGCCTACATGTTTTGCTGATGATACCCGGGCCATTTGGAAGACATCAAAGTAGTGAGGAGGTAGCCCAGATGCATATTATAAACTCATTATGTGTATCATTTAAAAGGATGTACTCCAGCAGCAAAAACAATCTTCCCATTCTCTGCCTCGCCTGTAATGTGTGTTCGCAAAGTCGCAACTTTTTTGATGCCTTCAGTCAATGTGACAGCTATTACCGCCTGGCAAAAATGGAATAAATGTCATTTATATTCCTATTGGCAGGGTCATTAGCATATGGATAAGACAGCGCGAGGCAGTGTCTATGGAGGGAACTGGAATATCACAATTTCTGATCAAAAAAAGATGGTTAATCGGCGTCTAGGAAAATGATAATTATTGTATTTAGATGCACGTTTACAATACGAAAACGGAAAAATAAACAGATTAAGTTGGGAATGCTTTATAATTTCCACATTCCTGACTCATTTTTGATTCCACTCAAACACACTTGTGAATTAAAAAGAGCGGCAATTCTTGTTCTCTGAATTTTGATCAATCATGATAACTATGACTAAAGAGATAGTTCACCCCAAAATGTTAATTTACTCACTATTTACTCTCCCTTGAGGTGCTTTCAAACCTTATTATCTCCTGTTGAACATAAAACAAAGTGAAGTTTATTTATAAACTAATTTGAAGAGGATCACGTGCTTATGGTTGCTTGTGGCTGGTCCCACATTGTTCAATTTATGATTTACCAATCAGACGATTCCTAAGCCACTATAAATACCCTAAGTTCCATATCACAGCCATCTTAGTTCTGAAGAATCCACCTTCCACCCCTACTCCCCCTTTCCTAGATGGGTGGCACAGTGGCACAGTGGTTAGCACTATTGCCTCACAGCAAGAACGCCATTGGTTCTAGTCCTTACCAAGCCAGTCGACATTTCTGTGCGGAGTTTACACTTTCTCCCTGTGCTCAAGTGGGTTTCCCCCGGGTTCCCCGGTTTCCTCCCACCGTCCAAAAACATGCAACTTAAGTTAACTGACTAATCCAAATCGGCACCATAGACGTGCTCCTACGTAGTAAGTAGTTATCTGTTAAGAGCAATCACTATCTGTTCATTAGCTACTACAGCAGGGGAGTTCTCGAGATCTAACCATTCATTCATTTAAGCTTTCAGCTTAGTCCTTTATTTATAAAGTGTCGCCACAGCGGAATGAACCACCAACTATTCTAGCATATGTTTTACGCAGTTGATGTCCTTCCAGCTGCAACTCAGTACTGGGAAACACCCATACATTCTCACATTTACACAAACACTCATACATATGGCTAGTTTCATTCATTCATTCATTTTTGGATGAATTAGTCTCTTTATTTATCAAGGGTCGCCAAAACGGAATGAACTGCCAACTTCTCCAGTATATGTTTTACACAGCGGATGCCCTTGCAGCTGCAACCCAGTACTGGGAAACACTCATACATTCTCACATTCACACATACATTCATACATTATGGCCAATTTCATTCATTTTCCTTCGGCTTAGTCCCTTAATAATTAGGAGTTGCCACAGGGGAATGAACTGCCAACTATTCCAGTATATGTTTTACGAAGTGGATGCCTCTCCAGCAGCAACCCAGTACTGGGAAACACCCATACACTCTCGCATTCATACACACACACTACGACTAATTTAGCTTTTTTAATTCACCTATAGCGCATGTGTTTGGACTGTGGGGGAAACCGGAGCACCAGAAGGAAACACGAGGGAGAACTATTAGCAATAGTGCTAATCACTAAACCACCATGCCACCAACCCACTTCCATAGTCAATATAGTTACCTGCCAACACTCCGGTTTTTCCCGGGAGTCTCCCGTATTTCAGACCCATCTCCTGCCCTTCTACCATATCGATTTGTCTGCCGGAAACTTTCCTCCACAAATAAATCTTGTATCAGAGTGCAGCAATGTTTTGTCAGCTAAGCATCCTCTGGAAAAAAAAAAAAAAAACGAGTTCCCTGTCAATCTACATACAAGTTAATGTTTAGATTTCAAAAAGTTTTACAAATATGTCATATGTACATGCAATATATATTTTCAAATTTATCAAAAATTGTATAAATATGAATATGATTGGTTCCATTTAAGGCTCTGGTAAACAGGATTTGGATCACAGTGATCCAACCCAATGTTCGTTTAAAAAAACTGTCATGAAAGCAAGATAGATCCGTTAATCCTGAACAGAAAAACATGGGATTTCCAAATCTGGACCAATTTGATTCAGATTTTTTTTTTAACTGGGCCCTGAATGTATATTTTTGGTTCACCTAAAACAAACAAACTCATAAAGGTTTAGAAACATCTAGAGATAAAAAAATTATGAGTACATTTTAGTTTTCAGTTGAACTTTCTCTTTAACAAGCACTTGAACTGGTGCATACCTATAATACAGAGGCAGGTGAATGTATTTTAATCCAAAAATCATATCTAACCATCAAAGCTGTGATTAAATGCTAAAAAGTTTTTCAGCCGAGCTGTAAAAGCTGTTTAGACATCAACAATGAGTCACTGCCTTCTATCTGCTACACATGTAAATAGTAGAGTTATTCTCCACCCATGTGACACAGTAAAAATAGTCCTGATGCACATGCGGCAGACTCGGATATCAAAACAAGCCTCCAAGCGCAGAGGCAGAAGGCCATTTCAAAGATCCCAGGACTTTTAGTATCTACTCCGAAAGAAGCTAGTGTGGATATTAGTTAAAGTATATCTAGGAGGAGTCTGATGTATAACTCAAGCTCTCTGCGCTCTTTAGAGCAGGAAAGGCACCAGATGAGACTGGCTGCACCGGTTGTTAGTGGATACCTGCTGAGGAAAGAAGCCCGGGACAGAGGGACGTCTTCCAGGCAGACCACTGGAAACCCTGTGATGGTGTGCCGGGACCCTGTTGTTCAAAATGCCCTGTACACTGGAAACATAGAAGCTGTGAAAGAGGTCTTCTCCAGAGGCTATCCTTCAGACCTGATCATCCAGCCTCAGGGAGGAGACATGCGCTGGGCCGCAAATGGAAAAGTGAGAGGTAAGGCTACATCTGTAAATAAGCAACAACAAAAAATAAATAAATAAAAACTGGGAATGTGGGACACAAGTTCAAACTCATAGAAAGTAAGTGCATCCTCCTACATTTTAGCGAAACATAAAATACATTGCTCCTTGTACATTTTGTTGCACGTTTCAAATGACAAATCCACTAGAGGGTGGTGTATACATTTTTGCATATCAGAAATATGTTACTTAGGGTGCGTTTGTTATACATTTCAGATACACATTTGTCTTGTACACATCTATAAGTATGAGGGGCTTGTCATTCAGATCACTTAGTGAACCACTGACGTAAATCCCCAAGAATTCCCTAAACCAAACCAATAGTATTTCCAAAAGCAAACATAAGAGAAAAGTGCACTGTGACCACATAGTTCACATTGCTTTTATGTATGTTGTGGAAATGTGCTTCACTGGAATCGAACCCGAGCGATCTGAATCAGTACAACACCATGCAAAGTGAACTACTGAACAAACTGACCACATCAAAAAAGTCCACATGAAGATGAATAAGTGAGGTAATTGTATTCAATTATAAATCATTACGATATTTTGTGGTATTTTATTTGTTGTTGTGCAAAAAACTGCACAAAAATAATAAACTTTTCGCTAATAATATGTTCTAGTACAGTGGTTCTCAAACTGTGGTACGTGTACCACTAATAGTACGCGGGCTTACTTCTAGTGGTACGTTATGAAATCGCTGAGTAATGAAGGAAAAATGAATACAATTTTAATCATTTGATGCGTATGATAACGCCAATGTGATCAGCATTGGCTGTTCTCTAAAGCCTACGATCAAAGCGCTGTGTTTAGAATGTTTACTTTACTTTTTAATCAGCTGCTAATCAATCCAATTGGCACAGAACTAGAGACAGAGGTGCATGATGCGTGCAGAGCAGATACATGCTAGAGCAGTGGTCCTCAACCACCGGGCCACAGAACGGCACCGGTCAGTTGATCAATTGGTACCGGGCCAGTAAAATCATTAATTATTTACGTTTTATTTATTATAGTCTGAACGATCATTTATTTTGAAAAATAACCATATTCTCCTATTACATCTCGGTCATTTGAGTGTCAAAATTTAACCTACATGCTAGAAAAATGAGTAAGAACTGCAGTACAACGCGCTTGCGTTTTCCAGGAGTACCCAGTTGAAAACATCCTAACTTTTCAGAATGCTACACTGCGAGACACGTGACAAAATCTGATCAGCTTCATATTTTGTATAGAATATAATTTTGGTAGGTTAATTATCTCAGACAAACCGAGAACACCCAAACACTGCAGTGCTTTTAATTTCCTCTATAAATAAAAGTTGTATCAGAGTGCACCAATGTTTTGTCAGCTCAACATCCTCTGAAAAAACGAGTTCCCTACCAATCTACATACAATTTAATGTTTAGATTTCAAAAAGTTTTACAAATATGTCATATGTACATGCATTATATATTTCAAAATTTATCCAAAGTTGTATAAATATAAATATGACTCTGCCTCGAACTGTGCAGTGCTGTAGCTGCTTAATTTGACCAACTACGCTGCTTTATTTCAATACTGGTCATTATGGTGGTTTTTGGAGAGACAATTTTACTTGGTTTGAAAACCACTATCCTAGTAAATATCATTAGTGTGAAAAGGAACGATGCTGGCGTCATACTGCTCGTATCATTCATTTTACCTAGAACCTGCGGTCAAATGTTTGGTCAAATGCGTTTTTGTTGTATTTCAAGTGAGCCTGCGTTGAAATGTAATCTGGACATTGTAAATACCGCCATTTGTCATTATCACATAACCTACAGTACAACTCAAGCTGTGTCTCATAAAATATTGCAGGAAGTAGTAATGGTATAGTTGTTTTTTACTGTTTTATTACTACTATGAATTTAAACAAACTACTGATTTCAAATGACTGCAAATTGTTATGGCTATATGTGTTTGTTTAGAAACCTTTTTAGTTTATAGTAGAATTTTCTAAAAGCTTCTTGAAGCAGGAGAGCATTCGCAGGTGAATTTTCTGTCCCCTTTTGCAGACACGTTGCTCGTGTAAAGTAACATTTATCTTTAGCAACTGAAAGTTAATAGCACATAGCGGGCACATACCAATATAAATATAGATACCTATTAGTGCAAAACTCATGGCTAAACATACGCATTCTAGAGCAAAGAATACAAAGATTCAAGAAGGCATCAGATACTCACTCATAACTATTGACTGAACGTAATATTAAAATTTAAGTGGACTGAACACCAATCCATTAAGTTGTCGCCAAAAAAAGAGAATTGTGTTGTTTTAACTTATTTTAAATAAGTAGTTTGAACAAGCAGCAAAAGTCCCTTTTTGAGTGTACGTACACTGTTAAAAAGGCTGGGCTACGCACAATCCATTTGTGTGGAGACCAACTTGTCAGTTTTTTTTTAATTTAAGTGGATTGAACATAAAACAATTTAGTTGTCCCCGAAAAACTCAAGAATTGTGTTGATTCAGCTCATTTTAAATAGTTTGAACAAACAGCATTTTTTAAGTTTATGTTTTCACAAAATCAAATTTTTGTAAATAATGCGTAAATTATAGTTTCTATAAACGAACAACAAAAATAAATTTTAAAAATGACTGTTTTTGTACTCTTTCCTAATGTTGGGTTCAGAAGGAAGACAGCATCTTGTTTTCTTCAGAGCGTTTTTATTGTTTGGCTTCTGCATTTGCCTCTCTTTATCGATTCGTTCCCTTAATTTACATATATTTGTCTAATTTTAGATAATATTAATAGTTTGTTAAACTATAACAGTAGGTAAAATTACTTCTTTTGTAAAGCTGCAATCACACTGCACTTTTCGCTCCATAGACTTCCATTCATGGGCATGCGAATAGGGCAGACCAGTAACGCGAAACTAGTCGCATGTGATTGCATTTCACTGCATTCGAAAGTCCAAGCTTGGTGAATTCTTACCTGTGAAATCACATCACGTGATTGCGTAAGACCAATAAAAGATAACATGGAGCAATCGCTCATTTTTATTAAAGTCTAATCATATTGTTTAATACCACTCCTTTTCACAGTGCCATCCGACAAAGTTTCACAAGCACAAGCTCTTGGACAAAAACGTCTGCTAAATAACTAAATGTAAATGTAATTAGCATGACTTTTCCAAAACATTGTTGGTTTTTCTGTTTTTCCAAAACTTTTCCAGGCCTGGAAAATGCCATGTCAAAATGGTTTTCCATGACCGTATGAACCCTGCCATAAATTGCTATTAAAGTAATCAAATACAAGCCAATAAAAAAGATCTGTGAATTCCATCTCACAAAGTCTCAGGCCAGCACACATTTGCTGAATGTTTAACCATACAGTACAATTCCTACTGACAATTTGGGTATTTCAGTAGCTCCTGAGAGGTCTGATTAATTACTTGAACTGCTCAAATCTACTTGGCCAAACAACCCCGGCTTTCTGGATCGCTCTAAAGGTCATGCCAAGCGGCCTTAAAATAGTCCCTCTCTAAAAACAGGCAACAAACATTGAGGGCGAACATTGTGCCAAGTCTGAAGATCAACACAAGCTCAATGCTGAAGCTCCATTCGCATTTGTGCTTTGCTTTACCTCCCGTATGGCGCCGAAGATTAAGTTTCGCAAACAAAAGCAATATCGCAGCGATGTGATCATGACGGCTCAAGCGTCGGGAATTATCCTGCAGTTCTGGAACGCACTTCTGGTGGGAGATGAACTGACTGTCATTAGTATTATTGACGACCCAGAATACACGTTTCTCATAGACGCCATTTATGACACCAGCAACATAGAGGAGTGGAAGAACTTCAGGTTTAACTACAGAGGGCTAAGTATGTTATAGGTGCACAAATTATATTTTAAGATAAAAAAAATAATAATAATTGCTGCTTGTTTACTTATTTAAAATGCAACATAGGCTCAATCTGAAAACGTAGCCCTGTATACATTTCTGAGATCGGGAATTATGTAGCCAGAGGTATGTATGGCTGCATTTGGTCTTTAAAATGAACACTTTGGGATGGCATGATGCAGTTCCTTTTCGCGCTTACCAGCTGACTGCTTACCTCCGTATGGACGGCTTTTCTGCTGCTACTAGTTTGTCCAGTGGCTCGCCGCATACTTCGGCGGACTTGTGATGTGGAGCGGAGTTGACTGCGACGACCGAGTTTAAGTCTGGTGAAGAATGGTTCCAGAAAGAAGGTAAGACAAAAAAAAGCAAAAAATAAAATAAACAAGTAAATAATAAGGTGAGAATATGGTTAAATTTGAAAACATAATAAAAATCTGACTGCAGAAAGGGTTTTTTCGTTGGTGGGCGGGTCAATTGATGCTTTTGAAAACACTATCGGTTGGGTTTAGGGAAAAAGGAGGGTGGGTCAGTTGATCGGTCAGTCAGTCAGTCAGTCAGTCAGTCAGTCGACATCGGCCTCTGGTGGATTTACAGGAGAAGAGCAGGCGCGAATGGCACTCACAAAAGAAGTTGAGATTTCAAAAAGCATACACAGCGGCCTCTGGTGGACTTACGTGAGAACAGCAGACACGAATGGCACTTATGAGACATACTTGAGATCTGAAAAAGCAAACACAGCAGCCTCTAATGAATTTGCAAAGACAAAAACTCTTAAAAACATATCTCTTGGGTTGTATTTGGTGCTCTCCGGAAATGTTTATAGTGCTACGTTTTCAGAATGAGCCTGGGTTGTTAAAATAAGTTGAAAAATCACAGTTTTTGGGGGACAACTTAATTGTTTTTGGTTCAATCCACTTAAATTTGTAAAAACAACTAAAGTTAACTTAATTTGTTTGTGAACAACATGAACAAATTGTGTGGAAGCCATACAGTGCATGTGATATTGCTATACACAGAAACTTATTTTTGCTGGTTGTTTAGCTTATTTAATTCAAATGAGTTACAGTAACGCAGTTTCATTGTGTAGAGTTCAATTAAAATGCAAAACTGAAGTTGATATTTGAGATATTTGATTCATGTGTCCCAACACCAATTTTTGCTTCATTAATTGAAGCTGCATGAGAGGCTTTTTAGTGCTCAGCATGGTTTGAATAGGTCTTAATTAGCAAGTAAATGTTAAATTAGACGTTATTTCAATAATATTTGATTCAATTGAAAGATTTTTAGTAGATTTCCACAAGTTGCTAAGAAAATATTTCCTATTTTCATATAAAGTTAATCCAATAAGATAAGAAAATAGATCTAAAATAATATTTCCTATAATAAAAACTAAAATAATAAAAACTAAATTCACAAAGAGATCATAAATGTGCTAATTTTAATGTAGGGACACAAAAAAATGGAAGTTTAAATGTAATAAAATAAATTTGACTAAACAATTGACTTAAAACACTGAGTAAAATCAAACACACTGCAAAAAATATTTTCCTACTAATAGTTTTTGTCTTTTTTTTTGTCCAAACAATTCTTAAATCAAGAAACATTTTCTAGATTTTGTCTAGATTTTCTAGACAAGTAAAAAATTAAGGAAATAAGTCAAAATTTGGTGACTTATTTTTCCTTAAAACAAGCAAAATAATCTCATTTCCTTTAAAATAAGTGTACTTTACTTTGACTTAGTCTAACTTACAGCAACACGGTGACTCAGAGGTTAGCAGCATTGCTTTACAGCAAGAAGGTCACTGGTTCGAGTCCCAGCTGGGTCAGTTGTCATTTCTGCGTGCAGTTTGCATGTTCTTACTGTAAAATAATCTTGTTTGCTTTAAAATAAGTGTATTTTAAGTGTATTGTATCTCCGGGTGCTCCGGTTTCCACCAAAATTTCCCCTAAATTGGCCGTAGTGTATGTGTGTAAATGAGTGTGTACGGATGTTTCCCAGTACTGGGTTGCAGCTATAAGGGCATCTGCTGTGTAAAACATATGCTGGATAAGTTGCCGGTTCAATCCGCTGTGGCAACCCCTTATGGATGAAGGGACTAAGCCAAAGGAATATGAATGAATGAGTCTAACTTACTAAATTACTTTACAAAAACTAATAAAATTGCAATAAAATACAACCATTAATACTTTAAAAATTAATAAAATGTACATCAAAAATAAAACACAAACTAATTCAAACTATTAATTAAAACAACAGGTTACCCATGGAATATAAAAATCACACTGTTGAGGGATTTTACATTAAATTATTCATAAACGAAACAATGCTTACCTCTTTAAAATGTATGTTTAAGCTGTACGCCCTGATAGAAACTGTATTGTATTTAACTTCTGATTCTGAGGAAAACAGCATTGGCCCCAAAAAAATAAGATGTCTATATTATAGTGTATCACTCTTGAGACAAACAACTGATTTATAGGAAGACATTTTTACAAATATTATTATAAATATGCAAATGAAAATGTTAACACTGTTTAGAAATGTACAATATGATATCTCAAATCCTGCTACGCACATAATAGTAGTGAAAAATCAAGATAACACTATAGAAAAATAATGATGGCATTAGTTAAGAAGTAATATAAGTGTAATATAAATATTGTTTTCTATATCTTACTGATGTAGAAAATAACATCAGTTGAAGCGACTTTATATTTTGCACCTTAAAAAAAGCATAATAGGACTCTTTTAAGATGATTTGAGTTCAGTTTTGGTCATGCACAATTAAATGTGTGTATTAGAGCAGTGTATACGTTTCTGAACAAACTTTGTTGCCTCTTGATTTGCAGTGTTTCCACGTCACTCTCGCCTGCTGTCACAGTCATTTGTTCCCCTGTGTGTTTCGCTTGCACACAGATTGCTCTCTTTTATTGCTCTCACCCAGACTGTGACTGTAAGGTTGTCTTGGGCTCTTTTTATGAGTTTGTGTTTATGTTTGTTCCCATGAAAGTTGAAAAACAAAATACTGAACACGAGAAATAAAAGAAAGTAAAGCATAGGTTAGTGGCATTATGCACTGACTGCGTTGTTATTTTACAACTGTAAAAATGCAGGGTTCCACACAAATCAATTAAGTTAACTTAATTGTTTTTACAAATTTAAGTAGACTGAACATAAAACATTTAAGTTGTCACGAAAAAAACTTAAGAATTGTGTTGATTCAGCTCATGTTAAATAAGTAGTTTTGCTAAGAGCTGTTCAAATATTGCCCATTAAAATGTAATTAATACATGACTTATCATCTTTTTTTTTTTTTTTGGAAGAATTATATCAGGGGTGGCCAACCTTGTTCCTGGAGAGCCACCTTCCTGCAGATTTCAGTTGCATCCCATATCAAATACGCCTGCCTGTAATTATCACGTGGTGTTCAGGTCCTAATTAATTGGTTCAGGTGTGTTTGATATGGGTAGCAACTGAAATCTGCAGGAAGGTGGCTCTCCAGGAACAAGGTTGGCCACCCCTGAATTATATGCTATTCATCAAGGATGCATTAAATTGACCAAAAAGTTAGTTTGAAAATAAATTACATTAGGACAGAAAATTAATATTTTCAATTGATTTCATATTTCAAATGAAATCAATAGTTTCAAATCATATTTCAATAGTTTTTTTTATTATTTCTATCATTCTTATTATTTATTTACAAATAATTGCAACCAAATTTTTTAAAGCCTTGAAAATAAAATATAATTTAAAAATAGAATAGAAAATGAGATTTTTTAATTGTATCCACAATCAGAGAAATGTTTTTATTGTAATTTTATCTAATATTTTTTGCCTTTAGGAGGATTAAAAGGTAAAACTTGCTGGGTTCCCCAAAATTGATTTGTGTTGCGACAACATGTACAAATTAAGTTACATTATAAATTTTTACAAATTTAAGCGGATTAAACATAAAACAATTCAGTTGCCCCCCCAAAAAATGTAAGAATTGAAGTAGAAAAAAAAGAGCAGTTCGAACAAACAGCAAATGTCACTTTTTGTGTATTTTCAAAATAATGTAAAATTTACTGTAAAAATTGCATGTAAATCTAAATGTTCATACATTACTGGTCAAAAGTTTGGGGTTGTTTTTTTTTTTAAGAAAATTATTCTGTTCATCAAGGCAGCATTTATTAAATGTAAAAAAAATGTAAGTACTTATTTATTAAATATTTATATTGTATGTATTTTCAAATAAAAATTAGTTCAGTCCAGTATTAGTCCAGTCATCATTGCTTTTATTACTTATACCATTAATAATATTAATAAAATAATAATAAAAATAATAATTAATAATTAATAATAGTGAATTCTGAAAGATCACGTAACTCTGAAGACTGGAGTAATGAAGCTGAAAATTCATTAAAATCCCTGAAATACACTATTAAATTTACTTATTAACTACTTTTAAACAGTTATTTTATAGAGCGAAAAAATTTCACAATTTAACAATGTGTTCTGTATTTTTGATGAATAAAAAGTGCAGCATTGGTAAGCAGGAGAAGCTTATTTTAAAACATTTAAAAATCCTACTGACCCCAAACCTTTGACTGGTATTGTATATAGTCAGGTTTATTACAGCTAGAATAACACAAATTAAATCAGATTTGTTAGTTAAAACAACTTTAACACTGTATATCTCAGCTTTTTAACTCAATCATTTTTCTTTATTTAGTTAAAAAATAAAAATGACTAAAAAACCACTACAAATAATAAATAAACTAATAATAATAATAATAATAATAATAATAATAATAATAATAATAATAATAATAATAATAATAATAATAAACAAATATGACTAAAACCTTAAAATGACCTCGAAAAATATACAAATAAATTTTCATAAGCCACTAAAAAGTAAAATCTTGACACTAAAATAACACTGAACCTAAAACAAACTGTAAACCTGATCATATACAGTTGAAGTCAGCAGGATTAGCCCTCCTGAAATATTACCTGTATATTTTCCACCAATTTCATGCAAATAAGATTTTTTCAACA
This sequence comes from Danio rerio, assembly GCF_052040795.2. NCBI lineage: Eukaryota > Metazoa > Chordata > Actinopteri > Cypriniformes > Danionidae > Danio > Danio rerio. The sequence continues at coordinate 37,460,276 of NC_141044.1, forward strand.
CATTTTGAAACATAATAATTTTAATAACTCATTTCTATTAACTGATTTCTTTGATCTTTGCCATGATGACAGTACATAATATTTGACTAGATATTTTTCAAGATACTAGTATTCAGTTTAAAGTATCATTTAAAGGACTGACTAGGTTAATTAGGCATGTCATTGTATAAATGATAGTTTGTTCTGTAGACAATCCCGAAAACAAAATATAGCTAAAGGGGGCTAATAATATTGACCTTTTAATGGCTTTAAAAAAAAATTAAAAACTGCTTTTATTCTAGCCGAAATAAAACAAATAAGACTTTCTCAGGAAGAAATAATATATAGGAAATACTGTGAAAAATTCCTTGCTCTATTAAACATAATTTGGGAAACATTTGAAAAAGAAAAAAAATGTACAGAAGGGCTTATAGTTTTGACTTTAACTGTAAATTTTTTCATCAGGACTGTGGTCTCTTACATACGAGCAGGAGTTGACCACACCGCTGCACATCACTGCAGGCCGGGGCTTCAGCGAGTGTCTTCGGCATCTTCTCCTGCGGGGCGCTCGAGTGGACCTGACACCTGGAGGAACCACTGCTCTTCACGAGGCCTGTGAGGAGTGCCAGCCTGACTGCGTCCGACTCCTGCTGCAGTACGGCGCCAATGCCAACGCCACCAATGAGGACGGGCAGATGCCGCTGCACGTGTGCACCGAGCTGGATTCCCTCGAGTGAGTGCTTGTGCGTTGATTGCAGGAAATCCTGCCGTGATTTTCACCGTTTTCAGATTGGCCCTTGAAAGAAAGAAGGTGCTCGGAGATTTTGTGGAATGAATGGGGGTGTTTGTTTGAGACTGTAGAAATGTTGTGAAATATTAATAGAATTTGAAATTAATAGAATATTTAAAAAATCTTTTTTTAAATATTTCCCAAATGATGTTTAACAGAGCAAGGACTTTTTCACAGTATGTCTGACAATATTTTTGTCTTCTGGAGAAAGTCTTATTTGTTTTATTTCAGCTTGAATAAAAGCAGTTTTTAATTTTCTAAACACTATTTTAAGGTCAACAATATTTGCCTCGCTGTTATACAATGATTTGCCTTGTTACCCTAATTTGCTTATTTACCTAGTTAAGCCTTAAAGGCTTACTTTAAGCTGAATACAAGTATCTTGAAAAAATATGTAGTAAAATATTATTTACTGTCATCATGGCAGAGATAAAAGAAAACAGAAAAAAAAGAATTGAGTTATTAAACCTATTATGTTTAGAAATGTGTTGAAAAAAATTAGGAGAGCTGATAATTCCGACTAATTTATTTGTTATGCAAAGTTGACTTTTCAGACTTTCAGAAATCTTTTTCACGTACTAAATTAAATTATATTTTAATTTGAGCTAAAAGTTTAGCAATTTTGTTTTGTTTTTGTCTTTTTTTTACTTGAAATGTGTCTGTTTTTATAATATTTAATAATTTTATATTAGCTTTATTTTTAGTTAGTTTCAAATCAAACTACATGAAATAGAGAAATATTTCAAAATATTTATATAAATAAAATATTATTAAGTAGTTTTGGGGATATTTAATATTTTATTTTATTTTAGTTCATTCATTTTCTTTTCGGCTTAGTCCCTTTATTAATTCGGGGTCGCCACTGCGAAATGAACCGCAAACTTATTCAGCAAGTTTTTATGCAGTGGATGCCCTTCCAGCTACAACCCATCTCTGGAAAACATCCACACACACATTCACTCACACACTGCGAACAATTTAGCCTACCCAATTCACCTGTACCGCATGTCTTTGGACTGTGGGGGAAACCGGAGCACCCGGAGGAAACCCACGCGAACACAGAGAGAACATGCAAACTCCTCACAGAAACGCCAACTGAGCCGAGGCTCGAACCAGTGACTCAGCGACCTTCTTGCTGTGAGGCGACAGCACTACCTACTATGCCACTGCTTCGCCCCTTTATTTTAGTTATTCATATACATTACATACATATACATATTACTGAATTATTTAGTTAAAAATAATAATTAATTTTAAAAAATCATACTATTCATCTTTTTTAACTTAATGTTTTTAAACCTTAGAATATTCATACAGTACTTAATTTTTTTATCATACTTTACAAACCCAAACTTTTGACTAATAGTGTACTTTTATATGCAAGTAGTAATCCAATGGTTTAAAAATACAGATAACTAATTGGAAGCCACTAACCAATATATATGTAATGTAAATTGTTATATTGATTTTTAGAAAAAAAAACAAATGCAAAATATATTCTATAAACACCATGATCTTTTTTCTGCAAAAAAAAAAAAAAAACTAAATAGAAAAAAAAAAAATTCTGGCCAGTGGCAATAATCTATAATGGTTAAATCATGTATGTTATTTTCTTTTCAAGCCTGATATTGTTAACAATAAAAGGTAGCATTTATCAGCCAATATATTGGCCATCATTACAGTTGCTTTTTATTTTTGCCACAGTGCTATCATATTTTTAACATATTTTACTATCATTTTAGCATGTTCAACAAATCTCATAAATGATCATATGAGTAATTTTCTTTAACTGTGTTTTACCACATCGTTTACATGTTCCTAACATGTTTTAACATCATGTTACCATATTTAGAAAGTCCAATAATTTATTTCATAAGTTATATTATTTTCTGCTGGATAATAATACATTAATTAACATATAATTAGAATTTTTAAAAACCGATATATCGGCCATCACTACAGTGTTTTATTCTGTTGCTATCATGTGTCTGATATGTTTTACCATTTTGTTACCTTGTTTATCAAGTCCCATAATATATTTTCTTTTCAACATGATATATATATATATATATATTTATATACAATATACATGTGAAGTCAGAATGATTAGCCCCCCTTTGAATATTTTTCTCTTTTTTTAATATTTAACCAATTGATGTTTAATGGAACAAAGAAATTTTTACAGTATGTCTGATAATATTTTTTCTTCTGGAGAAAGTTTTATTTGTTTTATTTTGACTAGAATAAAAGCAGTTTTTAATTTTTTAAACACTATTTTAGGAAAAAAAAAACTTATCAGCCTCTTTAGGCTAATTTATTTTATTTTATTTTTATTTTTTGGATAGTCTACAGAACAAACCATCGTTATACAATAACTTGCCTAATTACCCTAACCTGCCTAGTTAACCTAATTAACCTAGTTAAGCCTTTAAATGTCACTTTAAGCTGTATAGAAGTGTCTTGAAAAATATCTAGTCAAATGTTATGTATTGTCATCATGGCAAAGATAAAATAAATCAGTTATTAGAGATGAGTTATTAAAACTATTATGTTTTGGAAAATGTGTTGAAAAAATCTTCTCTCTGTTAAACAGAAAACATCTCTACTGTATTTAACCACTATGTGGTCATGCTCCTAACATGTTTTAACATCTTACTACCATGTTTAGAAAGTCCTATAATTTATTATTAGTATTTTATCAACCAATATATCGACCATCACTACAGTGTTTTATCATTTTGCCCTCATGTTTCTAATATGTTTTATCATTTTGTTACCATGTTTATTAAGTCCCATAATATATATATTTTTTTCAACTTGATAATAATAATAATATAAAAAATAGCATTTAACTGCTGATATATCGGCCATCTCTACAGTTTTTCACCACATTTTGATCATGTTTCTAACATGTTTTAACATCATGTTACCATGTTTAGAAAGTCCCATAATTTATTCCATAAGTCATATTACTTTCTGCCAGATAATAATACATTAATTAACATATTATTAGCATTTTATCAACCGATATATCGGCCATCACTACAGTGTCTTATATTGCTATAATGTATTTTTATTTTTTATAGTTTATTTCTAAATTGCTATCATGTTTAACCATCCTGTTACTATTTATTAAGTCCCATATTATATTTTCTTATCAACCAGATAATAATAATAATGATAATGGCAGCACGGTGGCGCAGTGGGAAGCACAATTGCCTCACAGCAAGAAGGTCGCTGGTTCGAGCCCCAGCTGGGTCAGTTGGCATTTCTGTGTGGAGTTTGCATGTTCTCCCCGTGTTTGCGTGGGTTAACTCCGGGTGCTCTGGTTTCACCCACAAATCCCAAAACATGTGGTATAACATGTGGTAGGTGAATTGTGTAAGCTAAATTTTCATTAGTATTTGTCTGAAAGAGGGTGTATGGATGTTTCCCAGTGATGGGTCGCAGCTGGAAAGGCATCCACTGCGTAAAACATATGCTGAATAAGTTGGCGGTTCATTCCGCTGTGGTGACCTCAGATTAATAAAGGGACTAAGCCGAAAAGAAAATGAATGAATGAATAATAATAATATACAAATTTTGTATTTATCTGCCGATATATTGTGCATCTCTACAATGTGTTAGCACATTGTTATCATGTTCCTAACACGTTTTAGCATCACGTTGCCATGTTTAACAAGTCTCCTAATGTTTTTCATAAATTATATTATTTTCTGCAAGATAATAATATAATAAATTAGCATTTTATTAGCATTTTATCAACCGATATATCGGCCATCACTACAGTTTTATCCCATTGCTATCATGTTTCATCATGCTGTTACTATATTTATCAGGCCCCATAATATATTTTTGTTTCAACTAGATAATATTAATAATAATAATAATCATAATAATATACAAATTTTGCATTTATCTGCCTTTTTATGGGCCATCTCTACAATCTGTTACCACATTTTTATCATGTTCCTAACATGATGTAGCATCATGTTACTATTTTGAACAAGTCCTATAATATATTCCATAAGTTATATTGTGTTCTGCCATACACTAATAACATAAATAATTAGCATTTATCAACCGATATATCGGCCATCACTCCAGTATATTACCACACTGCTGACAGATCTATTACAGAATGTAATATCCCCAGACTTTTGCTTTGTTTTTCCAGGTGTGCCAAACATCTCCTCGCATTTGGCGCTTTAATAAACGGGCAAAGCTTGGATGAAAACGACACTCCGCTTCATGTGGCGGCGCGTCACGGCCTTCCTGACCACGTGGAGCTTTATTTACACCACGGAGCTGCTTTAAACCTACAAAACGATGAAGGAAACACGCCACTGAATGCCGCATGCTCTCAGCCGCAGGACTGCGCATCTCTGGAGCGCTACAGCCGCATCTGCCACATGCTGGTGTCTGCTGGAGCCGACATTCAGATCAGTGACGCAGACAAACAGATGCCGCTGCACATGGCCTGCAAGAACGCCAACCCTGATGTGGTGGACCTGCTACTGGAGAATAACGCTGGAGCCTTCGTCAATGAAATGGATTACGGTGGAGATGCACCACTCCATAACATCCTGAAGGTGGTGGCATACAAGACAGAGCACGAGCCCGAGAGGATTGTACAGGCGCTTCTCAACTACGGGTCCATCAGGGTTTGGCCTGGAGCTCTGCCCAAGGTCAGGAAGGGACAAAAGAGGGTTTATATGCTGAGCAAAATTCTTATATTACTTATAGTCAAGGAGTGAGTGGATGGAGGTTCTGTCATTAATTTGGGAATTATGGGAACTAGATAAAATAAGCAGAATATTGATGATCTGGTCTAAAAGTTTGAAGTTATTTTGTTACAAGGTGTTAAGCTTGACTTAGTAATTTTTTAAGTTTAAAAAATATTTCAAGGTTCTGCAGGTTTGATTTTTTACATTTTTAAAGCAACAATTTAATTAAAATAAAAATTAGTTTTTTCATGCCTCCTTCTTCAAATCGTACATTTTTAAACTCATACTCATGAGATCAGGCAGTATTAGCACATATTAGAATTCTGGTATCATGCATAAAAAAGCTACTTGTTTGAACTAACACATTTTTAGTATCTTTTTAACATGTCATAAGCTACTTTTCAGACTAACAATAGATAGATACTGTAATTTATCATCTTTTTTATTTTGAAGTAAATAAGTATAATTACCTGTGTGCATCTCACTGGTGCGTCCAGTGGCATTAGACTTGGAGAAAGTGTCAAGTAAATGTCAATTAGAGACAACCCTTTACAAATGTTTATTTAGAAGTCACACTGAACAATTATTAAAAACTAGTAAAGAAATTACTATTTATTCTTTTGAGGGAAAAAATCGTCTATAATGGAATGATGTAGCCATTACTTGATGTTTTCTAGTTGACAATAATTTAAATAAAAACAAATACATATATATTTAGAGATTCTTTTAGTTTTTTTGAAATAATTTAGATTTTGGAATGTCAGTTTTTACATTGTGTAATCAGTAGACAATGTAATTTTTTTTTTTTTTTTTAGAAAAAATCTTTAGTTTTTTAAATGATCCTGTGTTGTAGCTTATTTGGACTGTAGAATGTGTTTTGTTTCATATTTTGTTTCAAGATAAATATTGAATTAAGATTAATTTATTTTTGGTCTAAAATTGCTGAACCATGAAAGTTGCATAATGAAAATTTGTTTAGACTATTACAAAATAAAATAAAAGACAAATAAACATGATTTGCAGGTAGAAGAAAAAACAGGCATAGTTGACCAAGTAAAAAATTCTAAAACTAAACGAAAAAAAAATCTATTTTCCCTTTTTTCTTTATTTTCCAAATCCATTCTTATCTGCAAAATTTTCCTTCTAAATAATATTTTTCTAATACTGATCAAACAAATGAGCGTTCTGAAATTTCCTCTATAATCAAGTCGTGAAATGACACAAAAATAAAAGAAAATTTTAAAAACATGCATTTTTTGAAGCTAACCCATTTGCCGGTCGTCCCCTTGGAGCCCACAACTGAAGGAGGCCTCCATTGTCGATTAGCTAATTACGGTTTTCTTTAGGTATTTATACTATCAAGCTAAAATATAGAAATTAATTCCATTATCAGTTTACCGCGAGCCACATATAATTCTTTACTTGTCACAAATCACTTACAGATGGATTTATTTCTGTTGTTCAAAAGCGATCTGCTAAAAACACTTGATCTCACACATCCAACGAGTCCCACTTGTGCCACTTACTTGTACTGTAGAATGTTTTTTGTTTTTAGAATGTGTTTTGATTTTCAAGATAAATATTGAATCAAGATTAATTTCTTTTTTGGTCTGAAATTGCTGAACTATGCCAGAAAGTTACATAATGAAATTTGGTATAGACTATTACAAAATAAAATAAAAGGCAAAAAAACATTATTTGCAAGAAAAAAAAAACAGGCATAGTTGACCTAGTGAAAAATTCTACAACTAAAAAAATAAATAAATAAAAAATCTGATGAACTCTGTCTTTATTTTCCAAATCCTGTATAACATTCTTATCTGCAAAATTTCAAGTACTAAAATGACAAAAAAAAATTTAAAAATTTCAAACATGCATTTTTGAAGCTAACCTGTTTGCCGGTTGTCCCCTTGGAACCCACAACCGAAGCAGGCCTCCATTTTCAATCAGCAAATTACAGTTTTCTATAGCTATTTATCCAATCGAGCTAAAATATAGAAATTAATTCCATTATCACAGTTTACCGCTAGCCACATATAATTCTTTACTTGTCACAAACAGAGAAATAATCACTTTCAGATGGATTTATTTCTGTCGTTCAAAAGCGCTCTGCTAAAAACACTTGATCTCACGCATCCAACGAGTCCCACTTGTGCCAAATAAATTGCCTGAGTCTTAACGAGGCAAATGTTAATAGGAGATTAATTAGCAGTAATTGCAGAAATTCCCTACAATCCCCCAGAGGGAGGCCCAATCTGTTCATCAGCCCAAGTAGTTAATTATTCCATGCAATGTTCCCCAAAAATACAACTTTCCACCTTTGACCTGCACAGCACAGGTGGAGAGGTTGAAGCAGGTGGAAGCTGACAGGAAACTGATCGCCAAAAAATGTTTGTTATTTAGAAAGACTCTTTGTTATGCAAATCAAATTCCAATCTGGTTATTTGATTTTGTTTCTGAAGAATGTTTAATTTGGTATAGATTATAAAATCTCTCAGATAATAATCAGCCTCTAAATATTATTTTTGGGGCGACACAGTGGCTCAGTGGTTAGCACTGTCGCCTCATAGAAAGACGGTTGCTGGTTCGAGTTCCGGCTGGGCCAGGTGGCATTTCTGTGTGGAGTTTGCATGTTCTCCCCGTGTTGGCATGGGTTTCCTCCGAGTTCTCCGGGTTTCCCTCATAGTAAATATACATGCGCTATAGGTGAATTGGGTTAACTAAATTGGCTGTAGTGTGTAAGAGTGTGTATGGGTGTTTGCCAGTACTGGGTTGTAACTGGAAGGGCATCCGCTATGTAAAACATATGCTGGATAAGTTGGCGGTTCATTCCGCTGTGGCGACCCTGATGAATAAAAGGACTGAGCTGAAAGAAAATGAATGAATGAATGAATACATTTATGGTGTTTTTCTATCAGAAAAAAAGTATTTTCTTTAATTTTATTTTTGAATTAAAATCTTATTTTAATTTGGGGTGCATATATATCAGTGGTTTTCTGACATCATTTTTATAATTAATTGTAAAATTTACTAGCACTTCTGTCTGCATTAAAATATATGAAATAAAAAAAATATATGAAAATATTACATTTGTTTTGCTTCAGCTTTGACAAAGAAAAGTCATTATAATATATTTATTTTTACTGAAATACTACTTTCTACAATAATAAAAACCCTATATGGCTATTAATAGATTAAATAAATCTTTAACTAAAATAAAAAACTATTCAACATTATCTGTTCAACAGTTGGTGCAAATAAAATAAGTTAAGAAATAAATTAAGCAAGAATGCATTAGGTCAGTCAAAAAAGACAGAATTGTGTTTATGTCAATTAAATGCTTTAAATTAATTAAAAATATTTACTAATTGTTAAATAATAAAGAATTTATAAATACTTTATTCACTTACTTTATTTTAAACATTATTTACAATATATTTTTTTCACTGTAATAAATGTCTGTGATTTGCTGCAGTAAATGTCTGTTAGCTGATTAAAAGTATGCTTCCTTACTTTAAATGTTGATTAACCATAAACTGAGCTTTCCAAAATTCAGATTTTCTTTTTGTTATAGTTAAAATTACTGTTTCTTTTTCCTTATAAGAGTTTAATGAGTTTAATCTAGTTGTAACAAATAATAATCGGTTCTTATCTATGTAAGATAAATATTTTGTATTTCATTCATTTCATTCATTCATTTTTCTTCGGCTAAGACCCTTTGTTCATCAGGGGTCGCCACAGCGGAATGAACCGGCAACTTATCACGCATATGTTTCACACAGCGGGTGCCCTTCCCGCTGCAACCCAGTACTGGGAAACATCCATACACATTCATTCGCACACATAAACTATGGCCAATTCACCTATAGAGCATGTGCATTGGATTGAAGGGGAAACCTTCTTTTGTGTGAGGCGACAGTGCTAACCGCTGAGCCACCGTGTCGCCCTTCATTCATTTTTATTTGTATATTTTAACTGTATAATTTTGGCAACCACAGCTGTGAGTTGTTGTTTTTTTACAGTAAATTTTACAGAATTGTATTCAATGGTGTATATTTAACAATCTAGTTTTTGACTTTGTGTTTACAATAATTAAATACTTTAGATAATATTTTAATTTTAATTAAAAAGTAGGAAGCAGCACATAAAAATATCCTAAATAACATTTTTTACATTTTCAAAAAAATATAAAACTAGACTTTTCAGTTGTTAATAATATTTTTTAACTATTAAATTAAATGTATTTTAGAAAAATCCCAGTTTCCACAAAATAATACACAAGATTCAACATTCATTTAACAAGATTCTCCAAAAAAAGGTTTTTTAGATAAAAATCCTGATCAAAAATGATGATTTGCACAAAGATGTTGAGCAGTTTTTAAAATACATTAAAACAATCAATATTTTAATTTCTGTTTATTTGTTTTAGTTTTTTCCTGTAATATAACTGCATTTTTTCTCTACCATGTCATGCACAGGTGTTAAAATACTGCTGCTCATCTCCACGTACAATAGAAGTGCTCTTAAACGCCTACGACCGACTCAAAATCACTGATGCCTGGGTTGAAGCAGTTCCTCCTGATGTCTTTCAGGTCAGATTTCTTCCAATATTTGTTTTGAGTGTTTCACCTCAGATTTGAGATTTTTAGCTTATCATAATTCTTTTCTTCAGTCTAATATAAAAATATTTTACAGATTACGTTAGAAAGACTTTTAAGCTTCCAATAGTTCATGTTAGTTTTTTTTTTTACATTAATTAATCATAGTTCAGCATTTACCAATGCACTATTGAAATCCCAAATTGTGCTTGTTAAAGGTATAGTTCAACCCAAAATGAAAATTGTGCCATTATTTACTCACCTTTGGCTTGATTTTCTTGCTTTTTTTCTTCTGTTGAACACACGAAAAAGATATTTTGAAGAATCTGTAAATAAGTACAAATAGAAATAAAAACTATGAAAGTCAAGGGTTACAAGTTTCTCACATGTTTCATTTGTGTGTGTGTGTGTAGAGTGAAGTGTTACCAACAAATTTAGTTTGTTCTGGTGATATATATTCACAATTAAGGAGCAATAAAAAGAGATTCCTCAAATCCCTACATAAAAAATCTTTCACTCACTCATTCATTTATTCATTTTCTTGTCGGCTTAGCCCCTTTATTAATCCGAGGTCGCCACAGCAGAATGAACCGCCAACTTATCCAGTAAGTTTTTACGCAGTGGATGCCCTTCCAGCCGCAACCCATCTCTGGGAAACATCCACAAACACATTCACGCACACACTACGGACAATTTAGCCTACCCAATTCACCTGTACCGCATGTCTTTGGACTGTGGGGGAAACCGGAGCACCCGGAGGAAACCCACGCGAAGGAAGGGAGAACATGCAAACTCCACACAGAAACGCCAACTGAGCCGAGGTTCGAACCAGCAACCTAGCGACCTTCTTGCTGTAAGGCGACAACACTACCTACTGCGCCACTGCCTTGCACTCAAACATGCTAAAAAACTTCAGATCCTAGCACAGGAAATGTGTTAAAAATCATGTAATTTTAAAACATATTGTAATACAAAAAACTTATTATAACTTTTAATACATAACTCATTTCCTTTGTACCCTTTTCACCTGCAGTGTCTTTTCTTAAAGAAACATTTCACCCCAAAATGAAAATGAACTCACTATTTACTCCCCTTCAAGTGGTTATAAACCTTTACGAGTTTCTTTCTTCAGTTGAAAACCAGAAGAAGATATTCTGAAGAAAGTTGAAAACCTGCAACCATTGACTTTCATAATAGGTAAAATAAATACTACACAAGTCAATGGTTACATGTTTCCAGCATTTTTCAAAATATCTTCTTTTGCGTTCAACAGAAGAAACTCAAGGTTTGAACCAAGTAAATATTGAGTAAATGATTGATTTTTTGGGTGAACTGACCATTTAAATGTTTTATACCACAATCAGCAGACTCAACAGGTCTCTCTAATCTCAAAATAGTCTTATCGCAATATCAGATATTAATTTTATATCTCGTTTTTGGTGCAGAAACACCGTGAATTCTACGAATCTCTGTTTGCTCTGACTCAGACGCCTCGATCTCTTCAACATCTGGCCCGTCACAGACTACGATCATTTCTGGAGGGTCGTCTGCACCGGGTCATCCCCAAACTGGGCTTACCAACTTTCCTCAAAAACTACATAATGCTGGCATTCAGAGACTACATGCACTGAGAGAGAGCACAACATAAGACAGAGAGTGAGTTTTATACTGTCAAGTCACTGTTGTTCGAAATGTTTGTTTTGGGAATGAATTATGGATGAACTGATCAAGTGACGATTTTATAGGAAATCATTAAATGGATAAATTGGTTAATTCTAATATTTGAGTGTGTTATTTTGTGTGTGTTTAGTGTTGGTGATGATTTTAAAGCTTCGGGAAAGAGGATTAGAGATTGCTTATGAAGTACTGTATAAAATATAGGAGGAGATGCAACATTATTGATACAACACACTTAACTATTTGATTCTCCACCACAGTGAGGCGCCATAGAGCTCAAATACATCCTCAACTCATACTGACAATTCCCAAATCACTGATAGGATATTATGGTGAAAAAAAAACTGACAGATTTTGAAAAAAAAATATTTCAAATGAATGCTGAACGCTGTAGTGGTGTCACTTTCTTCTAAAATAAACATTCAAGAAATTGTTTGTATATACAATTAGTTTTAGTTGATATTCCGTGAAAAAAAATAATTGGATTTTAAATGTTTAATTAAATAACTATAAGAGCTGATCCTATTAAAACCTGTATATTTGGGGAGATTTGTTGAAAGGAAAGTTTCTAACAACCTGTAACAAAACTTTTGAGGATGTAGATGCGATTCTGTGTACAGTTGAAGTCAGAATTATTAGCCCCCTTCGATTTTTTTCTTCTTTTTTAAATATTTTCCAAATGATGTTTAACAGAGCAAGGAAATTTTCACAGTATGTATGATAATATTTTTTCTTCTGGAAAAAGACTTTTTTGTTTTATTTCGGCTAGAATATAAACGGTTTTTAATTTTTTTAACACCATTTTAGGGACAAAATTATTAGCCCCTTTAAGCTATATTTTTTCCTCGAAAATATATCGAACAAACCATCGTTATACAATAACTTGCCTAATTACCCTAACCTGCCTAGTTAACCTAATTAATCTAGTTAAGCCTTTAAAAATGCTCACTTTAAGCTGTATAGAAGTGTCTTGAAAACTATCTAGTAAAATATTATTTACTGTCATCACGGCAAAGATAAAATAAATCAGTTATTAGAGATGATTTATTAAAACTATTATGTTTTGAAATGCGTTGAAAAAAAAAAATCTTCTCTCCACTAAACAAAAATTGGGGGAAAAAATAAACAAGCTGTCTAATAATTCAGGGGGGCTACTAATTCTGACTTCAACTGTACAAAATATATAGAAAAATTTAGAATTTTGTTGAATCTAAGAGACCTCTCAAAAGATAATAACCCAAAAAGTCAAATAATCCATGCATTGAGTTAAAAACTGTCCTTTAAATTTCATTGAAATTTTTAAACCAATGTTGGGTTACAAACAATCCATCATGTTTTAGAGGGATGCATTCAGAAGAGATTTACTTTTACAAAATCTTGCTTTGAAAAAAAATGCTGGGTTGTTTTAACCCAACACTGGGTGAAATATGGACGAAATGGGTGATGGGTGATTTTTGAGTGTGTTAGAATAGAATAATATTAGCATTTATCATATTATCACATTATACATATTATCATTATTCTAATGACTTAATTTTAAATTGATGCATTTAATTTTTATGTTAATGCATCAGTCTAAAATGTGATGGGTTGTTTGTAATCCAACATTGGTTTAAATTTTTCAATAAAATTTAAATGACACTTTTTCACCCGAGTTATTTGACCAAAGTTTGGTTTACAAACAATCTTTTTTGAGTGAACACTTAAATTTAGCAAAATTTGGTATTTTTCAAAACTCGCCAATATTTTTCTAGATTTCTAGATTTTTTCACAGAATCATATCTACATCTACAATTGTTTAGTTACAGGTTGTTATCAGGTTGAGTGAGTGACATGAGATCACCCACGTGTGAATTTTCCTTCAGAGAAGCATTATGGAGATGAGATGTGCAGAAGTATTATGTGATTATGTTATGGAGAGGCAAGCACTTGAATGATAACCAACAAGTAAAGGTCTCACGTGTTTAATGATCCTGTCACCTTCCCTACAGAACACCAGCAGCAATAATGCAAAGAGCGTTGACTAAAAAGATTTACCTCATTATTATTATTATTATTATTCATTAAATAATTTTTCTTAAGCTTAGTCTATAGTTTATCAGGGGTCATCACAGGGAAATGAACTGCCTATTATTATTATTTTTATTATATTATTATTATTATTATTATCATATTATTTTTGATAAATGTTTCCTAATACATTTTTAGAAATGAAGATTGAAAAAATGTGTTTTATAATAAATTTGCTTAATATTATTACAATCATATAATTATTATTTTTATAGAATTTTTATTATTTTTAGATATATTTATAATTACAATAAGTCAATCTTATAATCATATAATATAAGTGAAAATGTTTGTATATTTTTGTATTAATTTTTAGAATTAAAAAATTATATTCCTTTTTAGATAATTTCATTCACATTTTATAATCTAAGTATTATAATAATTATAACTCACAAATATTTTTATTAATATATCAATAATAGCCTGATAATAATAATAATAATTTTAAAAACATAATAAACAAAAATCTTTTGTTTTGTTTAAAATTATAAATATTATCAAAATATAAATATAGAATCAAAACATTTTAAAATTTTATCCATTTTCATTCAACATATTTTCTATTAATATTGTATTCTGAACATTATTTACATTTTACCAGTCGTCCCACTTGACCTGCAAACACATTAGTTAAAAAAATCTAAGGAATCTTTAACAATAAAAAAATATTTCCTTTCTTTTACCCTGCGCCATTTAGATAGGCTACAAGGTTATTAATTGCGCGTCAAATATATAATAAAGCCGTGTAGACTGTGCTTTGTTTTTTCCTCTTCGTGTGTAGCTCATGTAGTGAAGAACAAAGGTGCGAAACGATTGTCTATGAGCAGATCTTTGATAAAAGTCTCATATACGATGACCGAGAGGAGGGGGCTCTGATTGTATCCCATTCAGTAGCGTGAGAGAGAGAGAGCGCGCTGTCTGGTTTCAATAGATCAAAGAGCACTGCTCCTGAATGGAGTCATTTGCAATTATAAGAATAATTAGCATCTGTGGGTCCTCCATCGCTAATCAGAGTCGGAGGTGATGTGTTTATGTCCTCGCGCAATCAGACGGCCAGTTGGAGAGCGCGCGCCCCGCAGGACTCAATAGCGCCTAATCATCATCAGAAGTGAATTGGCATTTAAACGGTAAAATGATCTCCGATTAAATTAATGCTTAGCAGGGAAAGAGAAACCGCTCAGAGGGTACAATTTTAGACCCCTTTTCTTTTGTTTTTTCTTTTTAGAAAAAAAAAAAGACATTCTAAACTATTAAAGCAAAGTGCGATTACTTTTGCCTCTTAAAGTCTTTCCTTCTTAATTTTCTGTGTAACTGCTTAACATTGTCAAACTATCCGTTTGATTTTACACCGTGGATGTTTCTCTGAATATCGGTGAAGATACCACATTTGGCCTATACATTTTACACAACAAGTAGTGACTGTAACGAATTTACAAACTATGCTACTCTGTCCAAATATTATAATAACTAAGGGAAAAGTCTCTTTAAAAGGACGTTAACCGGGAGGGAAACCTCAAGCTGTGTCAAGTTTATTAATCCAAAGTTTTACAAATATTAAGCAAAATTAACAAAAAAAAAAGCACACGTTATGGGAGAAACGTCTTGTCAATCATGTCTAGAGATCGGCCATTTTGTCAGTTAGCTAGGCTATATATGAGAGATTGTCTAACAAATTTAAACTGTCTTTTCAGAGCGCAAACACAGAAATGTGATGCTGCAGACCAAAGCTTTTCGTCAAACACTTATGCTATGAAAATGTAAAAAATAAAAATAAAAAATCATATATAATGACAGCTTTGCCTACCTGTTTTTTCTAGAAGTTCAGTCAGACCCTAACGGAAAGTGCTCACGCCACCTGCTGTTGCTATGGTTACCCCCTCTGGCGCCATTTCTTTTCTCGAGCTTACACATTTAGCGAACTTGCCTAACTCAAACGTTAGGCTATTTGAAAACGCCTTTGAAGTGTATATTTTACATTTCCACACAAATGTATATAGGCTACTTTAAATTTCTCATTTTAACCTCCCCCTAGTGTTTGTTTTGATGTAGCCTACATCAATCAGGGAGGTTCAAGGCCTCATTAGGGGGCTCGGATCCTCCCATAATTATTCTAGATTAAAATTCATATCCATATAAAAAACATTATTATGAAAAATAAAGTTGCTTTAAATACTTTTATGTAAGAAAATAATAGTCTATAGATAATTACTTGACGTTTTAACTATGTTAGCAAGCTACTTGAAGACCGTTAGAAAAGCGCTTGCGCCGCCTGCTGTTACTATATGGTTAGGCAATACAGTTGAAGTCAGAATTATTAGCCCCCCCTGAATTATTAGCCTTCCTATTGTTTTCTCGATTTCTGTTTAACGGAGAGAAGATTTATTTAACACATTTCTAATAGTTTTAATAACTCATTTCTAATAACTTAATTATTTTATTTTAGCCGTGATGACAATAATTAATATTTTACTAGATATTTTTCAAGAGACTTCTATACAACTTAAGGTGACATTTAAAGGCTAAGTTAATTAGGTTAACTAGTCAGGTTAGGGTAATTAGGAAAGTTATTGTATAATAATGATTTGTTCTGTAGACTATCGAAAAAATAGCTTAAATGGGTTAATAATTTTGCCCTTAAAATTGGTCATAAAATTAAGAACTTTTATTCTAGCCAAATAATACAAATAAGAGTTTCTTCAGAAGAAAAATATTATCAGACATACTGTAAAAAATTCCTTGCTCTTTTAAGCATCATTTGGGAAATTATTTATTTATTTATTTATTTTTTAATCAAAGGGGGCTGATAATTCTGACTTTAACTTACATTCTGGAGCTGCATATACATTTTAAGAAACCTTTCTAACTTTTGTAATAGCCTAAGCTTTATATCCCTTTTGAAATGCATTTGCCTATTTTAGATTTCCACACAAATGTATTTTACATTTCCCACCTTTTTTTTTACCTTCTCCAACTGTTTGTTTTGACGCTTTAGGGAGGTTCAGAAGCTAATGAGGGGGGTCAGAACCTCCCAAAATTCACACCCTGCTGGTGACTCAAAATTCATGATGTTTTAGCTAACAAAAAGTAAGACTAAAATGTATGCTATGTTAAAGACTACAATAATTTAACTACACCTATAGCGTACAAATGTTCAAATATGCCGATTTTCTTTTTTTGTTTTTATTATCATCTCGAATCCATCTAAATATAATCTGATATTTATATCCAAATCTTAATTCTCCCCTATTTTATAAGCGGAGTTCACACAGATCTCCGCATTCAAACGTCATTTCATCAGTAAAATTTCTCTCTTGGGGATAATTGTCGGCCAGATTCACTCTTTCTCCCCGCAGAATAGAAAAGACTCTCTCTCACAAGAGGGCCGAAACATCTGCCTCTCCGCCCTCACGACTCCGATGCCATCGGCCTCTGAAAGAATCAACAAAAGAACCGTTGTTATATATCTTCCCTTGAATACAAAGTAATTACTTATCATCAATCAAAATTAATAATAGTTGATTGGGTTGGTGTGGTCAGCGGAGTCCCCTCACATTCGCTTTCCAGAGGAGGGGACTTGACCCACTGGGAAACTACCCCCCCTCTCTCTAGGCGGCCTAAAAAGTCAGGGACTGAATAAGGAAATGAAGCGTAATTTGAGGAAGATGGATGAGTCTCCAGGGCAACTCCCCCTTCTATCCTCTTGTATTGATGATAACTGAGAGAAAG
Source organism: Danio rerio (assembly GCF_052040795.2). Classification (NCBI taxonomy): domain Eukaryota; kingdom Metazoa; phylum Chordata; class Actinopteri; order Cypriniformes; family Danionidae; genus Danio; species Danio rerio. Next base: position 37,477,843 of record NC_141044.1, read on the forward strand.
AGAGAGAGAGAGAGGGCGAGAGCGCGCGCGAGAGCGAGTGAGAGAGGGGTGTGTGTATGTGTGTGTTTATGTCTCAGTATGTGACAAATAGAGGCTGAGACAGGGAGAGCCCCAGACAAAAAACGCATCAGGTCTCAGTCAGTTGGACGGCGAGGACCCTACAGCAGCGCCAGGATAACCGTGGACACACATTTGGGTGATTTGAAGGCCAGTACAGCACGGGATTTATACGACCAGACCGCGCTCAGTTCACCATGCAGAGACCGAGCGGTACGGGCACGGCGTTTTCCATTGATTCTTTGATTGGCACTCCACAGCCACGACCGGGCCACCTGCTCTACACGGGCTACCCGATGTTTATGCCGTACCGACCGCTTATGATTCCACAAGCCCTGTCTCATTCGTCATTACCGTCAGGGATCCCACCTTTGGCACCGCTGGCATCTTTCGCAGGGCGTCTGACCAACACTTTTTGCGCGGGGTTAGGACAGGGAATGCCCTCCATGGTGGCGCTCACCACCACCCTGCCTAGTTTCTCGGACCCTCCAGATAGTTTCTACCCCCCGCAGGAGATGCCGGGACCCCGGTTAGGCGCAGACGGGACGGGGATGAACCGGCAAGAGAGCCCGCATGACGAACTCAAAGGCTCTGAACTCCTCAATTTCACGGAAACTTTTCAAGCAGTCGCAGGTGAGCACCGGAGACCAACTCTCTCGCTGACAGGTGGTTTAATTAGGAGCGCAAACAGTTCAACAGCATTTTCCAAAAAAAAAAAGTTCTAATTAGAACTCCAAAGAACTTTAAATAGAACTCAAAAGAATGTTTTACAGTCTCAAAGTTCCACAACAAACTTTTATTCTGTAATTGTTTTAGGTAGGCTAACTGGTTTACTGGTGAGTTAGATAGCTAATAAAGTAATTTGTAACCTGAATATAACTTTTTACATCAAAACCCAAAAGTAAAGTGTTTTAAATTAAATAATAATTCCTCAAAAAGAAATAAAAATCGAATAAACTTAAAAAATAAAAACGTTTTTTTAAGGCCTACAATATGGGTTAAATAAAAGTTAAAAGATTGTTGCCGTCAGAAATATGAAGAAACTTCATAAAATGTTTTTTTAAATATATTTACAATGTGAATGTAACAAATTTAAGTCGGGTTTAAAGCACTGTTTTTGCATGAAATGTTTAAAAAATAGCCGCTTTTTATGCACAGGATTAACAGAATGCTTTTTTATCTAAAATATATTTAGGAACCTAATAAATATGTAAAAAGGAAAAAAAAAAACATTGTCAATTGATAATCATGTGGCACAGGCCTCGGCTCCTGTCACAAGGGAGTTTAAAATTAATTTTACGCCCCAGACTACAGTTGTTGCAAAATAATTCTAAATATGTTCAGTAAATTATGTTTTTTAAAGTTGAAATTAAAGGAGACTGAATCGGAAAATGGTACGAACAAATTAATTACAATTAGGCTACTTAATATGTAATGTTGCAGCACTCTTTAAATTGTTATAAAAATCTTGTTATTATTGTCATTTCTACTCAGGCTTTTACACACATTTCGTAAACATTCCTCATCAAAAAAAAGTGAAAAGCATTTCTGGCCCCGCTTTAAAAAAAGAAAAATACAGTTATACGCAAGTTCATAGATTTCAGTGTTTTTGATACATTTATTAACTATTGTCAACATGTGAAGTGTCAAATAGAGTAGAATATTTCAAAGCAGCTGATTAGAAATTTAATTTTGGCATTTTTTTTAAAGCACATTAGATAATTTGCTAATTATTTATTTTCTATTTAATTCACTTTTCTTGACCATTTCGAAGCTGTCAAAAATTACTTTTGACTTCTGCTCGACCCCATTTAATTTAATAGCCTACATAAAAGTAATTTTTAGGGAGCTGAAATATTTCACAGAAATGTAGCCTACATGGTAGCTATTTCCCAGTGCTTAATATCTTACTTTTCATTCTTCTCAGGCGAAACCAAACTCTACAGTTCAGATGACGAGAAACTGGACCTGAAAGCAGCGGAGGCTGCGTGCAGTGACCGGGAGGACAGCTCGGCCGACAGCGAGAACGAAAGCTTCTCCGACGGGAACACCTGCGCCTCTGCGTCCCAGAAAGGCAAACTGAAAGGCGGCTCACAGGACGCGTTACCGCCGGGCGGCTCTGCGGGAAAGAGCCGCAGGAGACGGACAGCTTTCACGAGCGAGCAGCTGCTGGAACTCGAGAAGGAGTTTCACTGTAAGAAGTATCTGTCCCTCACCGAGCGCTCGCAGATCGCGCATGCGCTCAAACTCAGCGAGGTCCAGGTCAAAATCTGGTTCCAGAACCGCAGGGCCAAATGGAAACGGATCAAAGCCGGAAATGTCAACAACAGATCAGGCGAGCCCGTCCGGAACCCCAAAATCGTGGTGCCCATTCCAGTGCACGTCAACAGGTTCGCGGTGCGGAGTCAACATCAACAGATCGAACCGGGCAGCAGGCCATGAATGAACTCCTCAATATAAATGACTCCTCAAATGAACATTTACTTGACCTCGTTTCACTGGTCAGGGGCCACAGATGCATGAAGCACAGCTCAAAGGAGACAATTAGGATACTTCTTTAGGTAACAATAAAATACACAAGGCCTACTCAATGCTTAACGGATTATCTGTTTATATTTATTCGATTCTAAATAGCATATATATATCAAAGTTTATAATATTTGAATGTATATTAACATGTAACCTGTTAAGCATTTACACATGGACGTTATTTGAAAGTGTTACCGACTTTTATATCTGTTCATTTCGACATTGCTTTCAGGTTTGTTCAAATTCCTTTATTTTTAATTTATTATTTTGTACATTTTGTAAATATGAAATGTGTCCGCGCGACACACATGTGCACTATACGAGACTGTAAAGAGACTTTTTAAAAGAATAATAAGTATTTATAAGTTGCTGTCTAGTGAGTTTTTGCATGTGTTTTGCCATTTGTTGTCTGATTTCCCCGTGTTGTTTTAACGGGCCGTTCTCGTTGTTTCGACCTTTTTTGCATGTGCTCTTAAAGCATTTCTGTCCCTCAGAGGCGGAATCTCCCCCAGTTCTTTGTGGAAAAAACGGTGATGGAAATAAATAAGCTGAAGAACACAATGGCAGACTGATATATTCCAATCGACCTCACAATAAATATGGTGCAATATGTTTGCATAAAACTGTTCAGGGGAGACGATTTGTTCATTGCATATTTGTTGTTGTTTTTTTTTTTGTTTTAGTTTAAATAATTATTGATCAACTCAATTTATAGCCTATTTGATATAACACATATTTTGAAGCATAAGGTGACTATTATTTGACGAATTGCCTATTTATTCATTTGTATGTTTTATTAAATAGCAAATAATATAAATGGCATGCAACAATTGAACTATTAATTACATAATACTAATAATTATAACAATAGTTACATATGTGGGTATGGAAAATGCAACATTGCTTGTTTTTTATATAATTTTTATATACATTTTCCACTGTTGAATGTTTTGCATAAGCAGTTTCTGGAAATATTAATCTTGCATTATCTACAGTATATTATATTTATTGTTTTAGTTTTACCAGATAAAATAGTTAGGCATTATTTAAAGCTGTGTTTGCTCCTTTAGACATCCAGCAGATTGACTCTGTTTGATGTGTTTGGAGCAGGTAATAGAGCACATCTGTCATCAATGTCAACAGACCAAGGGGTAAAATCTTTGACTTAAAGATGAACATAATCTATTTTAATGCTAATTGTCCTAAAGGAGCATTGCGAAGCTTGAGCTTTTTAGCATCTTTCTTTTAAAGCAGCATGGTTGCTCTGACTAATTTCATTTATTACTTTTTTGTTTCCCTTAAACTCTGATATCCAAAGTATTAATTTAACATAGAATTATTACACCGATATTCAGTTTTAATGACTTTGACATGAAACATTAACTTCACCATTTAGCTCTGGCAAAAAATAAATGAATAAATATACAAACTAATTGATTTAGTGAAAGTGTTATTTATCCACACTGTAAAAAGCAATTGGTTCAATTTGAAAAATGTATTAAACACGGCTTTAAAACTATTAGGTAAATAATCTATGCGCAAAATTATAAAAATTAAGTTAGGTTAACTTAAAAGTTGGAAGTTGGAACAGAAATACTTTACATTTTTGTAAGTTAAATCAACTTGCACTTTTAGTGCAATGGGGTTACTCGCTTTAAGTAATTGCTTTTTACAGTGCAAACCACTCTGAAAAAAGATTCAAAGATGATTCCTTAGATTTAAAAAAATAATAATAATAATTAGGTGCTTGTAAACAATTTATTTGGGCTGAAATTAAATAGGCAAATTAAGTTTAACATTACCAAATTAAATTTATTTGTTTAAATTAAACACATATAAATTGTTTGCAACTACTTTGCATACATATTTTTTTCAGTGCATAAGACGGCAGTCAGATTCTCAGCAGTTAACAAATAACCTTCATGCTACAAAATATTTTCAAAAATGTTTTTAGATGCATTCTAGCTCTGCTGACTTTGAAGTCTCATGATTTTGTTATTCCTTGAGAAGATCTTGTAAAATCAGAAGTGGATTTGAAAGTGAAATATTTTCACATACACTCTCAAAAATACACTGAAAAAATCACTTTTGTTGCTTGTTCAAACTACTTATTTAAAATGAGTTAAGATAACACAATTCTTAGGTTTTTTTTGGGGGACAACTTGATTGTTTTATGTTCAATCCATTTAAATTTGTAAAAACAATCAGGTTATCTTAATCGATTTGTGTTGGGACAAGATGAAAAAATTCTGTGGAACCCAGCATTTCTTACAGTGTATATTTGCTGCTTGTTCAAACTACTTATTTAAAATGAGCTGAATCAACACAAATCTTGAGATATTTTTGGACAACTTAATTGTTTTATGTTCAGTCTACTTAAATTTGTAAAAAACAATTAAGTCAACTTAATCGATATGTGTTGGAACAACATCAAATAATTAAGTTAACTTATTAGTTTTTTTACACATTTAAGTGAACAGAACCTAAAACATTTAAGTCGTACCAAAAAACTGAAGAATTGTGTTGAATCAGCTCGTTTTAAATCAGTCGTTTGTACAAATATCAAACATATTTGTTTTGAGTGTGTGTAGAACTGACCGACATTGACCTAAGGTATTAGAAAACAATGCTTTGACTTGATGATGACCAGAACTGATCATCTAAAGAGAGAGAGAGAGAGAGAGTGTGTGTGTGTGTGTGTGTGTGTGTGTGTGTGAGGTTTTTGTTAATGAACACAGGACTCATTTGTCTCTCTTTGGGAGGCCGTTCTGTCTCAAATGAGAGTGATGAAGCTCTATTACACTGGTCAAATCCAACACACTGTAATGAACTTCAGCATCAATCATTACAGGAGAGAGCGAAAGACCACAGTGGGGCTCTCTCTCTCTCTCTCTCTCTCTCTCTCTCTCTCTGTATGTTCAATGGTTAAGCCTCATTCATTTACTACAGTCTTACACCAATGATTGTGATGCTGGAAAACTGCTTTGAATGAAAGTTAATTATTTATTCATTTGACAGATGCTTTTACAACAAAGCGATTTACACTGCATTGAAGATACATTTTTTTCCTCTCTCAGGTCGATTTATTGTAGATTTAACTGAATTAAATAACTAACTCTTTATCACATTATAGTATGCCATGTTAACGATCCAACATTTTCCCCATTAGTGTGTGTGTGTGTGTGTGTGTGTGTGTGTGTGTGTGTGTGTGTGTGTGTGTTTGTTCAGTGTCACACTTAGATTTTATATTAAGAAGCTCAACTATATTAACTTGAATGGTGATGTACAAAAACCATCCTATTATGGTTTTACGTCAAGAGATTTATCAGTATATTTTCTGTTTCTTTTATGGATGTTTTTATAGATAGCACAATATCACACAATGTATAATAAAAAAAAAAACAATTGCTTCATTTTACATCTATTTTTACAGTTCTGGCCCTAATTAGCCTGTGTTTTACTAAAGGATATTTGTAAATGCAGATAAAATTAAACCGTTGTAACTGAATATGTTTAATAACGCCATGAAAATTTTTTACCGATATATAAAACTGTAGGTTTTAGGCTAGTTTAAGCTGGTATCACTAAACTCATGTAAAAGACATGTAAGAAAAACAAAGCATCTAAGGCTATGTTTGAAGTTTGTAAAAATCTAGACTTATAAACACAGCAAGTTTTTCATTTCATGCCATATTATCATTTCTATTTAAATGTCTGTTTTCTTTATGGAATACAGGAGTCAGACCTTGAAATAAAGGTATGGTTGGCACAGTGGTAACCCTACAGTGTAAAACCCAAAATGTTAAGGTAACTCAAACCATTTGAGGAAACCGATTGCAACAAACCATTTAAGTTAAAAAACTAATCATAATGAGTGTGAACTTAATCCATTTGAATAAACAAAGCAATTTAAGCAAAGTAAAACCCAATAAATGAAGAGAACTCAAGCCAACTGAGTACTGTAAAACCCAATAAGTTAGGTCAACTCAAACCGTTTGACGAAACAGATTGCAACAAAGCATTTGAGTTAAAAAGCTAACCTATAGTACTGTGAATTTACACCATTTAAGTTAAAGTATCGGGCGAGGCAGTGGCGCAGTAGGTAGTGCTATCACCTCACAGCAAGAAGGTTGCTGGGTCGCTGGTTCGATCCTCGGCTCAGTTGGCGTTTCTGTGTGGAGTTTGCATGTTCTCCCTGCATTCGCGTGGGTTTCCTCCACGTGCTCTGGTTTCCCCCACAGTCCAAAGACATGCGGTACAGGTGAATTGTGTAGGCTAAATTGTCTGTAGTGTATGAGTGTGTGTGTGGATGTTTCCCAGAGATGGGATGCAGCTGGAAGGGCATCCGCTGCGTAAAAACTTGCTGGATAAGTTAGCGATTCATTCCGCTGTGGCGACCCTGAATTAATAAAGGGACTAAGCCGACAAGAAAATGAATGAATGAATGAAGTTGAAGTATGAAGCATTTAATTAACTCATTACCTTTAACACTGAGTTCTAAACTCTTTTCAAATGAGTAGAATTAACTTTTAGTCAATTTTAAGTTAACAACACTCATTTCATTTGATAAAGTTGACTGTTGGGATTTACAGTGTAGCAACAGGTAGTTGTCTTAAAGTCCACATGAAATCAAAATTTTTTAGGTTTTTGATGTATTTTACTAGCGCACATTGTTGTTATTTAGGTGAACGATTAATCTGTGCAAGTTAATCTGCTGAAAAAATAAATTTGTTTTAAAAATCTGAGCATTTGCTTCCGCTGTCCTGCTCTGAGGATGTTAGTTTGACGGCTGCAGCCATGACATTCTTACAGCCCGTTCACACTGGGCGTCAGCGTCAACGCTTCCCATTCACTTTAAATGGGTGACGTCAGGCGTTGCCAAACTGCATTGTGGATCCGTCGGTGCTGCTTCAGAGGCATTGCTAGCAGCAGAAGTTGGGACTAGCCAAAATGTTCAAGCGCCGACGGAAGCGTCAGCCAATCAGATCACTGTATGCAAATACACCTGCTAGACAGTGGCCTATTGCTCACTGAATTTTATTGGCTGATGCTGCTATGATGATCGCTTTAGCCCCAACTTCAGTCAAGCGTTGACTGAAGCCCCATGTGAATGGGGTGTTAACCACGCCCCTTTTACTGTTAGTTTGCTATGAGAGAATGATGAGCATAAAAAAGCCCCGCCCCCTACTCAATATTTTGTTTCACTCAACTTAACCAGACTTTAAATTCTAATTATAACTATATTTTAAGAATTGTTTTGTTTAAGGGTGTCTATAGAGCATCACAAACAGACAGGACTGACAACTGTATGTTATTTCTGTGTGTAGTGATTACTAAAGAATTTAACAGATACTTTGATTGCATATAAAAATGATAATAATTTTTAAAAAATCAGTTCGTGTATCACTTGAAAAAAAAATCTAAACATGATTTTTATATAGCAAAGCTCCATGATATGGAAGACCATTGTGGCTAAAAGTCTTGGAAGTTGTGTGAACATGTCAACAAGCAACAGCCAATGAAATTGCTTTATTTGAGACTAGATTATTATGTATGATCAATAGACAACAAAAGGTTATACAGGCTATGGCCCAATACCAATTCTATTCTTGTACCCCTCGGTTGTAAGGGCTAAGGGGAAGGGCTTCAAAATGTACCACTAAGAATTGAGACAGCACTACAGCACCTGCACACGTCATCATATGTCATTGCGATTTCTTGCTTCACATGAGATCACATGATCGTGACTCCTGTAGTTATCCCAATTGTGCTATTTTTTTGTATTTATCTTCAGGGAAATCACTAAAGGCATATATTACGTTGTCATAATGATATAATGTGGCAATAATACTGTGCATTTACATCATGGCCATATTCGTCTATGTAAACACACAAAAACAGCATTAACATTATTGCAGACACTGTAAAAAGCTCATTCTCAGCCACTAGACTTTTCTGTCAGGGTATTCAAGTGTCATCGAGTGTCAGAATGTTGTGGGACTGCTATACATGATTATGGATTATAGATTGCGAAATTTAACGGTTTTTATTTTAGCGTTTTTTTTTAAAGCATGACGGTAAAATAAGAACGAGGTTATGAATATATTAAAACATGTGCTTGTTTGTCGTAAAAATTTCCGTATTTCAATTTCAATTTCCGGGTTCAGCTGTGGCAGGTGTATTCCGGGAAATTTTCTTACCCCTTGGTTTCGAGTGTGGTCCTGAAAAATTTTCGTTCGAAGGGGTATTCGCCCCTTCCCCTTAGCCCTACGCCTTCAAGCCAAAGAGAATTTGTACACCTCTACCCCTTGGCGTGAATGCGCAAAACGAGGGGTAGGGGTAAGGAGAAGTGGGATTGGGCCTAAATCTCACGCCAATTCATACTTTGTTGATTTAGTGGCTAATTCATATTAAATTGTATGACTAAAAAATGACGTTTGCTGTTTGTTCAAACTGCCTATTTAAAATGAGCTGAAACAGCACAATTCTTGAGTTTTTTAGGGACAACTTGATTGTTTTATGTTCAATCCACTTAAATTGTGAAAACTAATGAACAGTCTCAACACATTGATTGTGTGGAACCCAGCATTTTTCCAGTGCAATCATAGATTTTAGTATGATTTGCTCAACCCACAATGAGGGGTGGGGTTTAGGGGTGGTGTAATCCTACTTTTAAGGGTCACGAAACACCAAAACACATTTTTTGAGCTGTTGACAGTCGTATATGTGTCCCACGCTGCTAAAAACACTATTAGAACACATCGAATTCACAAAAACGTGAAATTTGGTTGTTTTTGCGTTACTTTGAGCAAATTCGTTCTTCTGAGTTGAAACAATTTTTTGAAGCTGCGTCACGCCGATTAGGTTCTTGCGTGTATTTCAGCGTGTAGACTGGCTGTCTGTATCTGCGAGTACTTTGTGACGTCTCTGAGTGTGCAGCACTAATTCATGAAAATGACTTGGTTCGAACCAATCAGAGCGCTCTATTGTGTATGCCATGCAACTTAATTAATATGCATGATAGTTTCGAAGACTGTTTTACCTGTACAGTGTTCAGACGGCAGAGAGACAACATGTTGTGTTGCCGAAACAAGTGGGAGAAGAAGAATTGTTTGGAGATACGGGTCATCAGTGTTGCTTTCATAATTTGCTGCAGCGAAGTTTTGTTTTAATTACCCGCTATGAGAGCGCAGCTGGACTCGCGTGTGGATTACAGTGCACACGACGCGCGGCAGTAATACGTATCTAAGAAACATTTTTCACCTGAGAGCTTTTCTCATCTGGAAATGGTGAAATCATGATTTGCTGCTCGTCACCTTTTTAAAAAAGACGCGGCTCCAGTTGGTGTTGATTGTTCTCTCTCTACAGATTTATTTGGTAAGTGATCAATGTCTTTGTTTGTTTATTCAGATGACAAAGTTAGACAAAGTCAGCAGTACTCTTTTAGTGTTTAAAGACAGATCTTAGTCAAAATGATTTCTAAGTTTCTAAAGTTTACAGTACGTTAATATCACTGCAATATTATGGATTGAAAGATTCACTGTAAATGCTGCTTTTCGAGTGTAAACATGTAAACACGGCAATCAAATTATTAACGCGTGTAGGATTTTCACCGCAAATTGTGATAGGATAGTCTATACACACGGCTTTCTGACGCTACCTACTGAGTGCATCTGAGTTACAGAGAAATGCAGAGGTTTTTTTCTCACATTCACAGTGCAGTATCACACATTGCATTAAAAATACACGCTTCCAGCAGTTCCTCGAATCAAATATCTCGTTTGTCACAAGGGGCATGCATGAAATGTTCCTGAATGAATGTGCCAAACTGCAGTTAAAGACCACCATTTAATAATTGGCTAATAATCCGATAACTTATGTCCATGTAAACACAGTCACTGTCTTTCTCCCCTGCATCTGTGTGTTTGTTTTGCCTCTGTGAAAATCAGCATGTGCCCAAAACGAAACTCCCACTTTTATGCAAATTTTTATGCACCTTCCCTCTTTCCCTCCTCCAACACTCCCCCTAAACAAAGCTGGACACGCCCACTTTCCTAACTTTTTCCAAACTAGAGGTGTAAAAACACCCTGCTCAAACAAGGGCGTTTCATGGCCCTTTAAAAATTCTACGTTTTTATATGAATTAGATCATATGAATTAGCCTCTTTTTTGACAATACGCAAAATAGTTGCTCATAACAATCAGATTAGGCTTGGATGTACCATCATTTCGACTTTTAGTCCCTTTATTCAACAGGGGTCGCCACAGCAGAATGAACCGCCACCTTATCCAGCATAGGTTTTACACAGTGGATGCCCTTCCATCCGCAGCCCAGTACTGGGAAACACCCATACACACTCACATTCACACTCCTAGACTACAGCCAATTTAGTTTATTCAATTCACCCATAGCACATGTCTTTATACTGTGGGGGAAACCGGAGCACCCAGAGGAAACCCACACCAACGAGGGTAGAACATGCAAACTCTGCATAGAAATGCCAACTGGGCCAGCCGGCACTCGAACCAGCAACCTTCTCGTTGTGAGGCAACAGTGAGCCACCTACCACCATGGATGTGACGTCATCATACTATAATGTACATTATTCCCATTTGTGATGATGTAATCAGTGGGTGTGGCTGTGAGTCTCCGCCCTTTTTAATGCAGAAGGAAAACAAAAAGAAGTTAAGCTGTTTATAGACTTTTGACTTTTTCCATATCATTCTCTACTGTTATGCACAGTGTAAACGTAACTGGAAGCTGCTTCGTGGCTTGAAACAGCAACAGGATGCCAAGTGTAACGCATAATGATGTATGACACACCAGCAACTGTTTCCCTCATAAGTGCTAATGGGGAGGACGAAAGCGACAGTGAGATGTGAATCCACACCCTTCACAAAACTGCACAGCGACCCTCTGATAGACACCATTTACACTGGGTAAAGAGGCATTTTAGGATGCAGTGGGTTTGTTTTGAAATCAGAACTGGTAAGAGAATACTGTATTTTTTCGCCATGATTTCAGACAGTCAGTTTGAAATTAAATCTGGTTGGAGACTTTAAAAGCATGTCCTATGCAACACAATCGTTATGTAATATTCTAATGATTTTAAACAAAAAAATAATAATAATTATATATATATATACAGTTGAAGTCAGAATTATTAGCCCCCTATTTATTTTTTCCCCAATTTCTGTTTAACAGAGGGCAGATTTTTTTCTACACATTTCTAAACATAATAGTTTTAATAACTCATCTCTAATAACTGATTTATTTTATTTTTGCCGTGATGACAGTAAATAATATTTGACTAAATATTTTTCAAGACACTTCTATACAGCTTCAGGGACATTTAAAGGCTTAATTAGATTAACTAGGCAGGTTAGGGTAATAAGGAATGTTATTGTATAATGATGGTTTGTTCCGTAGACTATCGCAAAAATATAGCTTAAGGGGCTAACAATTTTGTCCCTAAAAATGGTGTTTAAAAAATTAAAAACTGCTTTTATTCTAGCCAAAATAAAACAAATAAGCCTTTTTCCAGAAGAACAAATATTATCAGAAATACTGTGAAAATGTCCTTGCTCTGTTAAACATCATTTGGGAAATATTTAAAAAAGAAGAAAAAAGTTTGAAGGGGGGCTAAAAATTCCAATAGTATCTGGATGCAGCCTTGATGATGCAAGCTGAGATTGCATCACTCAGCGATGCAACGTCAGACAAAATGCACTCAATGGAGTGAGTGACGTCACTGTGACTGGTAGGGTTAGGGGTGGGGTTAGGTGAGCGCATTAAAAAGCATTGGATGCAGCTCAGATTGCATTGCACCAGGTCTGCATCCAGACCCCTCTCCATATTTCTGACTTTAACTGTACATATACATATAATTTAGTCTCAAATTATGCATTTTTGGCGATTGGCAAAAAATATACTGCCACAAAACAAATTTTGTAAGTGAACTGCAATTCACAGGATGTTTCTATCTCTTGTGGTTGGTGGTGACTGGGCTGTCACGGACAAAGAGGACTGGGGAGTTTGGAGTCCTGGAAGAAAGTGAAGAGTGGAGGTGCGTGTATTTAAATATATTTAAAGTAGGAAATTTACAAAATGTCTTCATGCAACATGTCTGGGTGACACAGTGGCTCAGTGGTTAGCACTGTTGCCTCACAGCAAGAAGGTCGCTGGTTCGAGTCCCGGACTGGGTCAGTTGGCGTTTCTGTGTGGAGTTTGCGTGTTCTCTCCATGTTGGCGTGGGTTTCCTCTGGGTGCTCCGGTTTTCCCCACAGTCCAAACACATGCTCTATATTCAATAAACTAAGATGGCCATAGTGTATGAGTTTGAATGTATGAGTTTATGGGTGATTCCCAGTACTGGGTTGCAGATGGAAGGGCATCCGCTGCATGAAACATAAGGTGGATTATTTGGCGGTTCATTCTGTTGTGGTGACCCCTGATAAATAAAGGGACTAAGCCGAAGGAAAATGAATGAATGAATGATTTTTGGCATGAAATAAAAATATATAATTTTGGCTCATACAATGTATTTTTGGCTATTGGCAAAAATTGCATTTGGATATTTTTAAAGTAGGAAACTTATCTATTTAATTGAATTAATTTATTCTGTTATTTAATATTCTAAGGATTTCTGCCAATAATCTACACATAAATATACAATATATATTCATTATACACTTCATTCATTCATTTGTTTTCTTTTCAGCTTAGTGAACTGCACTTCTAGCCGCAACCCATAACTGGGAAATACCCATACACTCTCATTCACACACACATACACTACAGACAGTTTTAGCTTACCCAGTTTACCTATAGTGCATGTCTTTAGACTTGTGGGGGAAACCGGAGCTACATTCTACACATGTATTTTTGGCGATTTGTATAAATATATCCGGGTTCAGGGTCACAACTATGAGAACCATCTCAGAATTGCAAAAAAAAAAAAAAAAGCCAGTAAAAAAAGTGTAAATTTGATTTGTTTTCCTTTAAAATTTGAAGATTATATGCAAAAAAAGGAAACAAAAGCAATTAAGAAGCACAATTCTGAGAGGCAAACACAACAGCTGCAAGATATAAACTCGGAAATCTGAAAACTATGATTGTATCAAGCAAAATTACATCTGAAAAAGCACCTGCTGCAGATCTCACATCTTTACATTCAGACTCAACAAAATTGGACAATTGAAGATTGGAGAAACGTTGCCTGGTCTGATAAGCCATGATTTCTGCTGCAACATTCGGATAGTAGGGTCAGAATTTGGTGTCAACACCATGAAAGCATGGATCTATCCTGCCTTGTATCAACAGTTCAGGCTGCTGGTGGTGCTGTAATGGTTTGGGGGATGTTTTCTTGACACACTTTGGACCCATTAGTAACAAATTGAGCATCGTGTCAAACCCACATCCTACCTGAGTATTGTTGCTGACCATGTCCATCCCTTTATGACCACAGTGTACCCATCTTCTGATGGCTACTTCCAGCAGGATAACATGCCATGTCATAAAGTGCGAATCATCTCAGACTGGTTTCTTGAACATGACAATGAGTTCACTGTAATCAAATGTCCTCCACAGTTACCAGAGCTTAATCCAATAGAGCAGGGATTCCCAAACTTTTCAGCCTGCGACCCCTAAAATAACAATGTCGGTGACTCGCGACCCCCATTTTTCAAGGTGGTTATACTGTAAATATATAAATGTTGCAGACACAACAGGCATATATGAACATGAGCATATTGACAACACATAACTGCAACAGTCTAGTAACCATATAACGTTTTTTTTTTTATAGAAAATTATTAATTTAGTTACATTTTTATATAAAAACTAAAGGCCGATGGCTATTTATTGTATGTTGTTGTTTCTTTAACACAACAATTTACTGTCTTCTGTGGGTAATGAATAAAATATGGCAATTCAGATAGTTTATTAAAATTTATTTGAGTTTTGGAAATCAACAAAAGACCCTTTGCCATTGTCCCACGACCCCCAATTTGAGAACCTCTGCAATAGAGCACCTTTGGAATGTGGTGGAATGGGACATTCGCATCATGGATGTGCTGCCGACAAAATCTGCAGCAACTGCTTGATGCTATCATGTCAATATAGAGCAAAATCTGAGAGGAATATTTCCAGTATCTTGTTGAATCTATACCATGAAGGGTTAAGGCAGTTCTGAAGGCAAAAGGAGGTCCAACCCGGTACTAATAAAGTGTACCTAATAAAGTGGCCGGAGTGTCTATTTAATTTTATCTGATAAAATGTATTTTTGACTATTGACAAAATATATCTTTGCAACAAATTAAATAAATTTTCTAGTTCAGGGTTATAACTGTGAAAAATAATCTCAGAATTGCAAAAAAAAAAAAAAAAAAAAAACTTTGTCTCAAAATTGTATTTTGTTTTCTTCTAAACTAGAATAATGCATAAAAAATGTAAAAACAAAACAAAAAAAAAAACAATTCTGAGAATAAAAAACAACAACTGCAGGACATGAACTCAGAACTGCCAAACAAGCAAAAATAGATCTGAAAATTCACCTGTTGCAGATCTCACATCTTTACATTCAGAACTCAGAGCTTTTCTACGAAAGACAAAAAATAAGCTCCCTTCAATACCCGAAACAATCCCATAAATTATGTGCGTGGAAAACAATCTCACAAACGAATGAGGAATCTGTGAACTTTCTTGACTGGTGTTGTCAGCATGGCGCTCTGACACGAGTGTGTAAGTTAATTGCTTCAGCCTCCAGTAACCGCCAGTGGTAAATGCCTATGAGCTGTTGCATTTACATATCCCCTCATTTAGAGACTCTGCTAATTAGCATTCTCATTATGCCAATTATACTAGCTTTAATTATTATAGCTACCCAAAAAAAAAGAGAGAGAGATATGAATCGCAAACCAAATAGCCTACAGAGATCTTCCACAAGGTGCGGAAATGGGAACGCCAGCACAGCGCCCAACGAACGCTCTCATTATGACAATCAGATTAATTGTTTAATTGATATCCGAGCATTTGTTTCATTAAGGCGTCGTTAGGAAGCGGCTATTGTCGTCGGAAGTGTCGCGGAGGAGGAACGGGCCTGAATCCTGGGGAGTGTCTGGTGGACGCCCACGCCGCCGCTGATGTATGGCCAGATGCATCAAATCACACAGGATAAACAAGCGATGAATTTCATCAGTGCCATCATAGCCTTAATTTGGCTGCCTAATGAGTCAGAGCTAGTGGCGGAGATAAAAGTTGTCAGAGGCGCGGCTCTAATGAATTTCTTGCCACTTGTAATCAAGGTTGGCTGTCTGAGGGGCCGTGATTAATGGAGCCCTGGAGGATTCCCTCGGCCTTCAGCTCTCATTACAGCTAATGCATTCTCAGGCAAATTAACGCACGGAGAAGACGACGACGATGAGAGAGAGAGAGGGAAAGAGAGAGAATCCAAACAAGGACAGAGGAGAAAGAACAAGTGATGAGCGCGAGATTGAGAGAATGCGAGAGAGGGAAACATAAAATGACAATTAAACAGTCTATGGAAGCAAAAGGGACTTTTATTACATGTCTGTTAGCGTCTAATATGTAAACAAAATTAGCTTTTAGCACCTGCATTTGAAATAAAATAGTCTATAAAAAATACACAGAGCGCAATAGGAATTAAAATCAACCCAAGCTTATTCTGAAAACGTAGCCCCGTGAACGTTTCTGGAGACCGCCATTTACGTGGCCGGTGGTACGTATGACTGCATTTCATTTTTTCAAGTGAACGCTACCGGGCGGTGTGACGACGCTTCTCTTCGCGCTTGATGGCTCATCTCCTCTGTGTGGAGGGCTTTCCTGCCGCAACCAGTTTGTCCGGTTAGCTCGACGTGTTACGTTGGCGGAGCAGAGGCCTGGAGGAGGAGGAGCCAGCTACGGCGACAACCGGGTTTGAGTCCGGGGAAGAGCAGTTCCAGAAATCAGGTAAGACAAAAAACAGAATCCAAAAAATAAAACGAACGAGTTCGTAACGGGGCGGGAATGCGGTGAAATCCGAAAACGCGGTCAAAATCGGATGAGGGCTTTTCTTTTTCTGGACTGCTTTTGTAAATCGTCGCTTGGGTTTAGGGAAGAAGGAGGAGGAGGAGGATGGCTGGGGTGGCTGATTGGCCAGCCGCCCAGTCAATCGTTCAGTCATTCAGTCAGTCAGTCGGACAGATGGTCACTCGATAGTGACCTCCAGTGGCTTCTTAAGCGAGAACAGCGCAGGCACGAACGCTCGCGAGAGGCATGCGAGACGTGAAAAAGCGCACACAGCGGCCTCTTGCGGATTCGCGAAAACAAAAACTGTACAAATACGTACCTCCTGGGATGTATTTTGCAGTCTCCAGAAACGTCCGTGGGGCTACCTTTCCAGAATGAGCCTGGGTTGATAAAAATTAGCACTTTGTGTAGGAGAAATAAATTTTTAGTAATATAAGTGTGTGAAATACATATTTACGATGCTTATTTTGCTAGCGCACGTTGTTAAGGATTTTAGGACAGACCTGTTGTGATTTTTATTAATTGATTACACAAGAGCACAATTGTGTAGAAAACTTCCCCCAATCAGAGAGCAGCAGTCAGAACTAAATCAGTTTTAATTTAACCAGAACTTCAGAGCGACAGAGAGTGAGTGAGAGAAAGAAGCAAAACAAGCACGGAGGAGAAAGAATAAGTGATAAGCCCGAGACTGAGAGAATGCGAGAGAGGGAAACATAAAATGACAATTATCAATCGTCTATGGAAGCAAAATAGACTTAAACTTTTATTACATGTCTGTTAGCGTCTATGTGCTAATATGTAAACAAAAATAGTTTTTAGCATGTGCATTTGAAATAGAAAAGTCTATAAAAAGTACAATACACAGATGAAGTAAAAATGTTAAGGGAAATTCATCATCATCATCATCATCATCATCTTCATCCGCTGATCCTGGGCCAGGTTGGGGGGGCAGGAGTCTTAGGAAAGAACCCCAGACTTCCCTCTCCCCAGACACTTTCTCCAGCTCCTCCGGGGGAATCCAGAGACATTCCTGAGCCAGCTGAGAGACATAGTCCCTCTAGCGCGTCCTGGGTCTTCTCAGAGGCTTCCTCCTGATGGGACATGCCTGAAACACCTCGCTGGGTAGGCGTCCTGGAGGCATCCGAAACAGATGCCCGAGCCACCTCAGCTGACTTCTCTCGATTTAGAGGAGCAGCGGCTCTACTCCGAGCTCCTCCCGTGTAACAGAGCTCCTCACCTTGTCTATAAGGGTGCGCCCTGCCACCCTGTGAAGAAAACTCATTTCGGCCTTTCAGTCATGACCCAAAGCTCATGACCATAGGTGAGAGTAGGAATGTAGATTGACTGGTAAATCGAGAGTTTTACCTTTCGGCTCAGCTCCTTCTTCACCACAACAGACCAGTACATCGACTGCATTACTGCTCGGCTGCACCAATCCGCCTGTCAGTCTCACGCTCCATCCTTCCCTCACTCGTGAACAAAACCCCAAGATACTTGAACTCCTTCACCTGGGGTAAGGACTTTCCTCCAACCTGGAGTTGGCAAACCAACTTTTTCCAGTGGAGCACCATGGCCTCGGACTTGGAGGTGCTGATTCTCATTCCAGCGGCATCATACTCAGCAGCAAACTGCCCCAAGTGCATGCTGAAGGTCCATGTACGAAGAAGCCTTCAGAATGACATTGTCTGCAAATAACAGAGATGAAATCCTGTGGTCCCCGTACCGGACCCCCTCCAGCTCAAGGCTATGCTTTAAATTCTGTCCACAAAAATTATAAACAGAGTTGGTGACAAAGGGCAGCCCTGCCGGAGCCCAACATTTATATATTCTTACCTACAGTTTTTAACTGATCATGGTTTTTCAAGGAGCTGAAAAAAATTGGTTTCGATTATTAAGCACACAATTTGATAACCACGACACGTGAATAAATGACAAACTCGGCGCTCATGGTATAAATCATTTTATTGGAGTGTTTATTATGTCATTAGCCAGCCAAGCATCCAATCACACAACAGCTAAACTCTCATGAAAACTCCCGTCATATTCAGGAGCATTTAAAAACAATGGCAACTTAAAAAGAAAAAACAACAACAAAAAGTTATCAAACAGCTCAATAAAAGCAACAACAAAAAATTATTTACATCTTGCTTTTATAAATATGTCAAATGTACATATAATACACAAAGTACCCTAACGGCCAGACGACGCTGACACTTTGAGACCCAAAATAAGGTACCAAAAAAAGTTAAAAACAGAACGGTGTGTGTCTCTCTGGTATACGGATCCTTTCAGAGCTTTACACATCCCAGAGTTCAATAACCCGGCAGTCACAGGGTTTATTATCATATTCAAATTCCCAAAAGCTCATTAATGTAACCTCACGTTATACGCAGGAGCCCAAACTCAACGTATATTTAAAACAATTATGATCATAACGTTGGTTTATGCTCACTTTATGAAGGTCAAATAGTGGGCTGAACACGAGCGCCACGGGAAGCTTTACTGTACATGCATGTTTGCTGCGAATGACCTTCTAGAATTAAAAATAATAATAATAAAACAGGTTTAAACTATGCGTACATTTTAAAAGTTGCATTAAAAAGGAATGGCATTTCTCCTAAAGCTTAGTTAGATGAGGGATTGATGTACAAAACTTGATTATGCAAAATGTACCTGCTAAAAGAGAAAACCCAGAAAGCTTGCTTCTGCAATCTAATAAAATCACAAAAAGTAACTGAGCCTTTTGAGCTCACAATTTACAATTGAGACTTTGCTTTTTATAAATCTAATTTTGATATTTATGAGAAGTTTATATATTCAGTTGCACGAAAAAAAATCTCAGCAAAAATCTTTGCATGTAAAAATGTCAGAAATTGTGAACTTAACATTGTGAGAAAGTCAGAACTTGAATGAAATCAAATTGGAGCTTCAAGAAAGCCTGAAAGTCTCTGGAAGTTCATGTCTGAACTCACATTTTTGTCTCCTCCACACTGCAAGATTTATACAAAAAAGAGATTTTTTTTGGAATTTTGAGAAATTTCAAGAAATAATATCAGAACTACATTTAAAATTGGAATTAATTTATTGTAAATGCGATATAAAACTCAGAAATAAAATCAGAGCTTTGAGATAAATCAAGTTTTTCCTTCAACTCTGATTTAGCATCTACGATGGCCAAGAGAGCTAAATGTGCTGCATTTTAAAAAAACACGTGCTCTTACGTAAAACGCCAGCAAATTAAGAAAGGATCTTCATCCGTTTGAGAGCATACGTGTAGCAAATAATCAGTACGAATACACATAAAAAAACTCACTGCATTTTCCCACAACACAAACAAATGAATAGAACATGCTGCATTTTCTCACAACGCAAACAATTTATGAAAACGCGCTGCATTTTCTCACAACACTTGCAAAAAAGGAAATGTTTTAAGTGGACTCAAAATTGTGACGGACGCCGCTGTGCCGTGACTATTGCTCAGTGAAGTTGTTGGTGATCTTTGAAAGGTGAGTTTTTTGTTTGTTTATTTTAACATCCTAATTTTCTTGTCTTTTGTGTTTTATTAGCCTAAATAACCTAAATAGCCAGCTCCATCCCTTTTTAGGGTCTACTCGAAGCATTTTTGTTGTGTTCTGAGCTATTAGAAACTGTTGTGAGAAAACGCAGTGTGTTTTTGTAAATCGTTTGCATTGTGGGAAAATGCTGTGTTTTTTGTAAATTGATTTTGTTATGAGAAAATGCAGCGCGTTTTCGTATATTGTCTTTGCTGTGGGAAAATGCTGTGTGTTTTCGCAAACTGTTTGCATTGGGGGAAAATACAGTGCGTTTTCGTAAATTGTGCTTGATGTTGGAAAATGAAGCACGTTTTCGTAAATTGTTTGTATTGAGGGAAAATGCAGTGTGTTTTCGTAAATTGTTTGTTGTGGAAAAATGCAGCGCATTTTCGTAAATTGTTAGCATGTTAAGCTCTTTTGGCCACCGAAAGCATTAGATTTTATGTGTAGTAGACTTTCTAGGCTACATATTTTTAGTTTGCAATTCAGAGTTTCTATCTTACAATTCTTACTTTTCTTCACCGCTATAAAAGTCAAAATAACGAGATAAAAAAAAAAAGTCAAAGCTTTTTAAATAGATTTTTTTTACTACATGGAACAAACTTCTAAATATAGAGTACAATAAATAATCCAGAACTGTTAGAAAGCCCTTTAATTTGTAAATTGTAAAATAAAATAAAAAATAAAATACAAATTGCGATATAAAATCTTAGAAATAAACTCTGAAATTTGAGATATTAGTAATCGTTCAAGTCTTACTTGGAGAGTTTATAGACTCTATTTCAATGCAATTCTTGGTTTATATCAAGCAATTCTCACTTTTTCCTTTATTCAGAATTGGAAGATAAAGTCTCTTCTGCCCTTTTAAATTTCTCTAAAATAAAATAAAATTAGAACTTTAAGAAAGCCTGAAATTCTTTGAAAGTTAATGCTACAACACTTTTTTTTTTTTTTTTTTACAGTTTTTTAAAAATTAATTTCTCAAAATTGCAATCTTTTTTTGTTTAAATCTTACAGTTTGCAATTTTGAGAAATAAAAAAGTGCAAAAAAGCACTTAAACTTGAATTTTGAGAAAAAGTATAAATTGTCAGAAATAATCTCAGAATTACAGGCAAAATTGTGAGAAAGCCTGCAAATTTGCAACAAATTTATTCCAAATCACGATATAAAATCCGAAATAAAATCAGAAGTTTGAGATTTATTGCGTTTTTCTGCAGTTAAGATTTCTAATCTTTGAACTTTAATTCAGAAATGCATTTTATTTCTTCTAGACAAAATAAGCCTTCTAAACTGTTGTTTTTTTACTACAGAAACAAACTTCCATCTAAAACACAAATAAATAACCTCTGAACTCAATCAAAACTGTGAGAAAGCCTATAATTTGTAAATATCAAAACTAGCTCAGTGGTTAGCACTGTTGCCTCACAGCAAGAAGGTCACTGGTTCAAGCCCCTGCTAGATCAATTGGCATTTCTGTGTGGAGTTTGCATGTTCTCCTCGTGTTGGCGTGGGTTTCCTCCGGGTGCTCCGGTTTCCCCCACAGTCCAAACACATGCGCTATAGGTGAATTGGATTAACTAAATTGGCCGTAGTCTAGGAGTGTAAATGAGTGTGTATGGGTGTTTCCCTGTACTAGGTTGCAGCTGGAAGGGCATCCGCTTTATAAAACATATGCTGGATAAGTTGGTGGTTCATTCCACTGTGGGGACCCCTGATGAATAAAGGAACTAAGACGTAGGAAAATGAGTGAATGAATCTCATATGAGATATTAGTAATCTATCAAGTCTTTCTTGGAGAGTTTATAGACTCTGTTTCAATGCAATTCTTGGTTTATATCTTAAAATTCACACTATTTTTTCTCTCGAAACTGTTAAAAAATTGTGAGAAAAAAAGTCTCAATTACCCTTTTAAATTTTACTAAACAGCAGAAACAAACTTCCATATAAAACATCCATAAAAACATATGTAAACTTAAAATACTGTCTGGTAATTTTAACAACCTTGTGATTCTCAAGGTTCGCATCTCCCTTCGCTCTCCCTTTATCTCACATGAGCCAAAACATTAATAAGAATCTAATCATGATTTCATATTTCAAGTAAAAGTTGAAGCACACTAGCAAAGGAGGGTTAAGGCTGAGAGGTTTTACACTGCTAGCTGAAAGAGGGAGAAGGAAAAGCTATTTTACACACACACGCGCACGCACACACACACACGCACACACGTACTTCTGTACATAATCCACATCACCATCATCCCAATCCATTACAAACACTGGATTCCAATGGATACAAAAACCAAGTGTGGAGGTCATTAGACTCGTAACAAACACGTGTTTTATATCGTAACTAGAGCGCAGGAATCGTCTGCTGCTACTGAATGGACGGAAATGATTGACACAAGGCATCGGTTATAACACAGTATTCATCAGGCGATTAAGCCTTTGCAGGACAGTCATGTAAAGGATAAACGTAGAACGCAAAAGGGTGAGATGATTTGGGTTTTGGTAACTAATGCTACACAAACGGTAATGCGTTACCCAGCAGCCTTTATGTTTCTGAGCTTGGTTCAAGGGCACAGTGGTGGTAACTATTAAAAAAGGGTGAATTGTGCACCTAAATGTTCAATTAAAAAAACAAAAATTTGTGTTTTTTAACGATTAATCATGACTAATTGCATTCAAAATACATTGCAATTCCCATTTTGTGTTGTTTAATAATTAACCATGACAAATCGCATAAAAATACATTGTAATTAGCATTTTTTGTGTTGTTTAACAATTAATCGTGAATAATCATACTGAAAACATCGTAATTCGGAATATTTTTTTTGTGTGTTGTTTACAGATTAATTGCATTCTAAGTACATCCTCATTCAGGAGATTTTTTTGAATCGCAACTAATCTCAATCAAAATACATTGTAATTTGAATTTTTTTAGTTTAACGATTAATCGTGACTAATCACATTCAAAATACATCATCCTTCTGGGAAAAAAAAAGACGATTAATCATGACTAATTTTATTTAAAATACATCATTTGGTGGGGAATTTTTTTGTTTTTTAACGATTAATCGTGACTAATTGCATTCAAAACACCATCATTCAGGGGGAAAAATTTGTGTTGCCTGACAATTATTCGTGACTAATCGCATTCAAAATGCATTATCATTACGGGAAAAAATTTGTGTCGTTTAACAATTGATCATGACTAATTGCATTTAAAATACATCGTAATTTGTAGTTTTTTGTGTTGTTTAACAATTAATTGTGAGTAATCATATCAAAATACATCATCATTCTGGGGAAAAAACTGTGTTGTTTGATGAATAATCATGAGTATTCGCATCCAAAATACATCATCATTCGGGGAAAAAAAGTTGTGTTGTTTAACGATTAATTAAATACATCATTATTTAGGGGGGAAATTAGTGTTGTCTGTTGATTAATTATGACTAAACGCATTTAAAATACATCATCAATCCAGGAAAAAATTGTGTTGTTTAACAATTAATCGAGACTAATCGCATTTAAAATACATCATTCAGGGGAAGAAATAGTGTTGTTTAACGATTAATCATAACTAATCGCATTCAAAATACATAATTTGGAGAAAAAATGTTGTTTAACGATTAATCACATCTAATCACATTTGAAATACATTTCGATTCTGGATTTTTGTGTGTGTAGTTTAACAATTAAACGTTGCTTATTGCATTCAAAACACAGTCATTCGGCAAGAATAAATGACTGGTGTTTAATGACTAATCGGATTCAAAATACATCGTCATTCGCATTTTTTTTTGTTTAATGATTATTCATGACCAGTCTGATTCAAAATAAATCGTCATTCATTTTTTTTGTTTAATGATTATTCATGACCAGTCTGATACAAAAATCCACCGTCATTCGTTTTTTTTTTTTTTTGTGTTGTTTAATTTTTTTATCCTGAATAATCGCCTTCTAAATCCATCATCGTTTAAGGGAAAAAACTGTGCTGTTTAACGATTAATCATGACTAATCGCATTCAAAATACATCGTTATTTGGGATAGAGGGGTGAGGGGTGCTGTTTAACGAATAATCGTGACTAATCGCATTCAAAATAAAAGTTTGCAATTTTTATGGGTAATTATTTTTTATTTGTATGCGATTAGTCATGAGTAAATGTTAAACAGCAATTATCTAAAATGTTACAAATATTTTAGAAATACATTTTTTTAAAACCATTAAGATATTTTTGTATCATTTTGTGTTTGTTTTGCTTTTATTCATTTCTTTAATGCAATTTGGAATTTTTTTTTGTGAATTTCTTGCAAGAAGACTCTTGTTAGCACAATACAATATCTTGTATTGCATAAAACTAAATTATTATCCCTAATTCAAACCTTAAAGTAATTATAGTGAAATATGCACATTTTTGAAGCTTCGTCAGAATTAATATGTAATTTTTTTATTTTTTTGGCTTTTTTCTTGCAACTCTCATGTTCACTGTTCATGTTGAATTAGATTGTGAATTTATATTTTACAAATTAGAGTTTACATAGACTTTTGAATATGTCTGAACTTCAGATTTTGTTCTCAGAATTCTATATTTCTATTTCTATATTTCAGAAGTCTATATTTTTAAAATCGTAAAAAAAGACAGAATTTCAAGGTATAAACTTAAAAAAGTGAAGAATAAAGTCCGAAGGAAAAAAAAAGCTTATAAATCTTTCATTTAAAAGATAAAATCAAAATACTCTTCCTCACGTCGTTCCAAATCTGTACGACATTCTGTTTGTTACGTCAAACAAAAAAGAAGATATTTTAAAGAATGTTCAAAAGCAAACCATCCCGATTTCCACTGACTGAAGTCAATGGGAACCAGGATGGAAAATACTTTCAATTGTTTTCCACAGAAGAAACAAGTCGCGCAAACCTAAAAAGAAGAAAAGACTTATAGTCTTTGTGAGTGTAAATAATGATCCTATTTTTGGTTAAACTATCAGAACGGAATCTTCTGATGTAGAAAAGCACATGTGCATGAAGAAACTAATATTAAAACAATGTGTCGTCCGTCATTTGATCACTTTTCCTCTCGACATCCACTTAAGAATAGTCAAAGTAAGAAAAACACACGCTTTGATCATGTTAACACTGCTAATTCTCGCTGTACGCTAACATTAAAGTCATGACGGATTTACATGATACAAATGACACTACGTTTCCTAAAATCTGACGTCACGATGAGGGGAAGTCATGTGGTTTTTCGGCGAGCAGCAGCTGTATTTTTAAGAAGAGACGGGTTTACATGATGCTGAGGCTGCGATTGAGCTCTGCACACTGGCCGTTGTTGTTGTTGATGTTGGGATTGTGTCGTGTGGCTGTGGGTGTGGATAAAGCGCCACCTTCAGCAGGACAGCCGTGTTGGATCAGGATATCGGCGCACTCCTGACTGCCTGCTCGCTGGGCGTAAGATAGAGGCGTCTGACCGCGTGCGTCACGACTCTTCACGTCCACACCGTACTAGAAAAACACAGGGACACAGGGGGGATTAGTGCTGTCCAATGGGCTGCTTCATGTAGCCCGTGCTTTCACTTTGTAAATAGTGCTCATTTATTTGCACTGATTAATTATTTTAGTTGATTAGACTGCAATGTATCATTATGAGCTACAAGTATCAAAGGGGACATATTATGTACTTTTTTAAAAGGTGTAAAATAAGTCTCTGACATTCCTAGAGTGTGTATGTGAGGTTCCAGCTTAAAATACCACACAAATAATATTTTATAACTCTCTGAAACTGACTCTGTTAGGCTTTGATCGTAGTTGTGCAATTTTGGTGACTGTCGCTTTAAATTTAAACAATCTTTTCAATAGAGGGCGGAGTTACAAATGCCTGTGTGTCAGCATAGTTTCAAAAACAAGACTATTGTTGTATGCTAATGAGCAAGAGTTGGTCACTAGTGGGCGGGGCTGTCACTAATGGGGAGAATGTCAATCGAAGTGTTTCTGCACAGTTTTTATTAAGTGTGGTTTAAAAAAAACAAACATAATTTTTAACCATTAGAAGCTGGTTATATTTACAAACTGTTGCCACACAACTGTGTTTGAATCCCTTATAAAAGTGTTTTTTGCATTATAGGTCGCCTTTAAATTAATTGTGCCTTTTTTTAACTCTTAAAGTGTGGGTAGCCGCTGACTTGCATTTAATGAATCAAGACCACAGTTTCCATTAAAAATATTCTTTAAAAAAGTCACTATACTGTTAAAAAAAGAATTTATAAGTCATTCAGAGTAAAAAAGAATTATGAGATCAAAAATTTTAAAAGATAATCAAGTTTCAACGTAATTTAGTAACTCTTGATTTTGATGGTCCCTATTGCACATTTTGTTGACTAAAAGTTGCAACTACATGCCAAATAGTTCTTCATTGAGTATTAGTAGACTGTCTGCTCAATATCTGCTGATACTGCTCCTTCAACAGACATTTAGGGCGTACTCACACTATGCTATCCGAACCATGCCCAGGGCCGTTTCCTGGATCGTTTGAGAAGTGTGAGTGCTTTAAATCGGGCTCAGGCACGGTTGAGCGCGGTTGACTTGGGCTTTGGTGCGGTACACCTGTGTATGAGTGCAAAATGCGCCTGAGCCCGAAACTGAAAGTGAGACATCACTTTTAAGGAACTGTTTCAAATTGATTTATTAATCAATCTTACTGTTCAATGAACGCAAACTGTCGTAGGTTATTAAAGACGCAAACCCCTCACTAGGCACGAAAGCTGCTCACCTTAAGCAAACCTCTTAATTCCTGCAGCACGAGGACTTTATGATTGATTATGAGCGTCAAATGTGGCTGATCTGTTCGGCGAAATATTTGGCTGCGTGTCACTGCATATTAAATGACATAACTAAAGAAATCTCCACTGTGCTGAGCGTCGGCGAGAGCGCTTCTGACCAGCGCAGCATCGATGACTTAAGCTTGCCCAAGCCCGAATGTATTGTGAGTGCGGGCCGGCAGGGGAGACGGGAGAGGGGACAAGCGTGCTTTTGCCCGGTTCAAGGCAGCTGTACATAGTGTGAGTACGCCCTAAGAAACTTTGCAAGTACACGTCAACTTACACTAACCCTAACCTAATAGTCTACTTATAATCGAATGAGAATTAGTTGGCATGTACTGTACATGCAATGTAACTCGAATTCAACAAAATGTGTTAAAGGGACCATCAAAATAAAGTGATAGCTTTCTTTTTTTTTTTTAAGCAACACAAATTAATTTATGCAAGCAGACATTTATGACATTTATTGATTTATTAAATTATAATAAATACCAAAGATATTTACAGTGCAACAATTGAAGTTTTAAAGTACTCAATTTAAAAAAGTGAATCTGCTTAACTTGATTTAAGTTAGATTAGATTTAACTAGATTTTCATTTAGTTTTGATTGTAATGTTAGTTTAAGTTGACTTAAGTATTAGCAAAAACAACACTGTAAAAAACACAGGGTTCCACACAATTCATTCATGTTGTCCCGACACAAATTAAGTTAACCTAACACTTTTAACAAATTTTATGTGGATTGGACATACAAAAAATAAGTTTTTGTATTAACATTATTTCTTATACACATTTCGTAATTTCCATTCTCTGTATGTCCTGTACATGTGGTTGAATTGACAATAAAGCTGACTTTGACTTTTGACTTATATCAAGAAATATCAAGAATTGTGTTGTTTCAGCTCATTTTAAATAAGTAGTTTGAACGATCAAAAAAAAAAAAAATATATATATATAGTTGAAGTCAGAATTATTAGCCCCGTTAAATTATTAGACCGCTTGTTTATTTTTTCCCTAATTTCTGTTTAAGGGAGAGAAGATTTTTTCAACACATTTAAACATAATAATTTTAATAACTCATTTCTAACAACTGATTTATTTTATCTTTGCCGTGATGACTGTAAATAATATTTTAAATTATATTTTTAAGACACTTCTATACAGCTTAAAGTGACATTTAAAGGCTTAACTAGGTTAATTAAGTTAACTAGGCAGGTTAGGGGAATTAGGCAAGTTATTGTATAACAGTGGTTTGTTTTGTAGACTATGAAGAAAAAATATAGCTTAAAGAGGCTAATAATTTTGTCCCTAAAATGGTTCATAAAAAATTCAAAACTGCTTTTATTCTAGCCAAAATAAAACAAATAAGACTTTCTCCAGAAGAAAAAATATTATCAGACATACTGTAAAAATGTCCTTGCTTGTTGAACACCATTTGGAAATTATTTAAAAAAGAAGAAAAAAAATCGAAGGGGGCTAATAATTCTGACTTCAACTGTATATATATATATATATATATATATATATATATATATATATATATATATAAAGGTTTGAGTGTATGATCTTTATTTAAAGTAGTTCATGTGTTTAAGATTAAAGTTAGATCAGACTTAACTTGATGTTAATTTAGTTAGGTAATATGAACGTTAAAATGAATTCAAATGAACTCAAATGTACAGTGCAACAATAAGTTTTTTGTGTTCTTGATTTAAAAAAGTCAATATGTGTTTTTTTTCTTGAATTAAGTTAGATTAGAAGTTAACTAGATGTTTATTTAGTTAGTTGATTGTAATGTTAGTTTAAGTTGACTTAAGTATTAGCAAAAACAACATACACCGTGAAAAAATGCTGGGTTCCACACAATTCCTTCATGTTGTCCAAACACAAATCGATTAACTTAGTCACTTTTGCAAATGTAAGTCGATTGAACATAAGACAATTGAATTGTAACCCCAAAAACTTAAGAATTGTGTTGTTTCAACTCATATTAAATAAGTACTTTAAATAGGCAGCAAAAGCAATTTTTATCGTTAATGTGTTTAAGATTAAAGTTAGATCAGACTTAACTTGATGTTACTTTAGTTAGTTAATATGAGCATTAAAATTCATTAAAATGAACTCAAATGTATAGTGCAACAATATGTTTTTGTGTTCTTTATTTTAAAGTTAGTAAAGATGTAAAGTTAGTTTGATTAAGCTTTATAAAAGCCTTTAATATCTCAGATTCAGTGCCAATATGAGTAAATTCAAAGCAAGTTTTAATTTTTCACCACATTCACTCTATACTCAGTACTAACTGATTGGGAATCCTGGAACTGTAACACTTTTTAAAAGTTCTGACTACAGTGGTCTTGTATTTTAACATTTTATTATGTTTGAATTTGGACAATTTCTGCACTGAAATCCAGTCATTAAACTAAGAATCCACACAATTGAGAATTTTAGGATTCCTGAGTTCAAGATGAATCTGTGAGTTGTGCTTCATACGTTCCTACATTAATAAAGGAGGCAAAAATAATAATGTCAGAAGCTGCCTTCTGTGAATCATGGTTAAAAAAAGAAGACATGATTTATTTAGTTTTTAATTAGAAAAATGCAATTAAACACTTAAATCAATTGCTTTGATATGTAAAAACCCATTTTATTACCCACTGAAAAAACCTAAAGACTCATTTGAGTAAATGAGAACCAGGACTATTATTATACATCTATTATACTACAGTAAATGTATCTATACATGTATTCTGTAGAGAAGTGTAAGACTGAAATCGAGTGTGTTTCCTTACCCAGATAAGCAGCTGTGTGATAACCACATTAGCCATGGCGCAGGACAGGTGCAGGGCTGTGCGTCCGTCACCATCCCCATAGGTCTCGTTGACCTCTTCTTTGGTGCCGTGGGCCAGCAGGAGCACCACCAGCCGCAGGTCGTCCTCCACCACGGCCCGCAGGAGTTGCTGTCCCAGCGGCACGTCTGACTGAGGCAGAGCCACCACAAACAGCTTCTGCTCATACTTTGCCCGGATCCAGCGCTCCTTCTCCTCCCTGCCAAAAACCAAACACACAAGGATCAAACGTTAGTGCTTTTATTCTTGTAAAATAAAAAAAAAGACATTTTGTTGTGATTTTGATTAAAATCAGCATGTCATATTTTCAAATATTTCAGGACTTCAGATTTTGTTCTCAGAATTCTATATTTCTATTTCTATATTTCAGAAGTCTAAATTTTTTAAATCGTAAAAAAAAGACAGAATTTCAAGGTATAAATTTAAAACAGCGATAAAGTCCGAAGTGAGAGAAAGCTTATATATCCTGAACTTCCAACGTTTCTGAGAACATTTGTCAGAATCTCTCATTTTAAAAGACAAACTCAAAAATCCAAATACTCCTCACATCGTTCCAAATCTGTGCGACTTTTTGTTACGTCAAACAAAAAAGAAGATATTTTGAAGAATGTTAAAACAAAACCATTCTGATTTCCACTGACCTACAAAAAACAGA
This sequence comes from Danio rerio, assembly GCF_052040795.2. Classification (NCBI taxonomy): domain Eukaryota; kingdom Metazoa; phylum Chordata; class Actinopteri; order Cypriniformes; family Danionidae; genus Danio; species Danio rerio. The sequence goes on from NC_141044.1 coordinate 37,508,331, forward strand.
AAGGAAATCAATGGATATTAAAATATAATAAATTATATTATAAAAAATAATATATAAAAATTTATTGAAAAAAAAAATCATAAATAAAAAATGACAAACTACAACATTTTATTTAAATGTAACTTTTTTAATGCTTATCTTGATTTTTTCTCTTTGATAAAAATTTGTATTTGATTTTGCATAATTGGTTTTCTGGGTAGCACGGTGGCCCAGTGGTTAGCACTGTCGCCTCACAGCAAGAAGGTCGCTGGTTCGAGTCCCGGCTGGGTCAGCTGGCATTTCTTTGTGGAGTTTGCATGTTTTCCCAGTGTTTGCATGGGTTTCCTTCGGGTGCACCGGTTTCGCCCACAAGTCCAAAGACATACGCTATAGGTGAATTTAGTAAACTAAATTGGCTCTAGTGTATGTGTGTGAATGAGTTTGTATGGGTGTTTCCCAGTGGTGGAGTTGCAGCTGGAGAAGGGCATCCGCTGCAAAAAACATATGCCGAGTACGTTGGTGGTTCATTTCACTGTGGCGACCCCAGATTAGGGACTAAGCCAAAAAGAAAATGAACGAATAAATAAATATATATAAAAACATTATATACATATATATATATACATATATATATATATATATATATATATATATATATATATATATATATATATATATATATATATATATATATATATTTTTTTTTTTTTAATTGACATCAAAAACAAACACAAAAATGACAGTTCTGCATATAATGTACTACATATATTAAATGAATATTATTATTTATTTGATATATTATATATTAAAAGCTTTAATGCAATAAATAAAATCACAAATAAATAAAAAATCTATTTTTTATTATATACAATACTACTTTAAAATAAAAAAGTAACATCAAAAACTAAAACACAACAGAAGTTTATTTTTTATTTATATAATATATTATATAATACAAATTTACTTTCATGCAATAATTACAAAAGTAAATTAATTATATACAGTTGAAGTCAGAATTATTAGTCCCCCTTAGACTTTTTTTTTCTTTTTTTAATTTTTACCAAATGATTTTTAACAGAGCAAGGACATTTTCACAGTATGTCTGATAATATATTTTTTTCTTCTGGAGAAAGTGTTATTTGTTTTATTCCAGCTAGAATAAAAGCAGTTTTTAATTTTTTAACACCATTTTAAGGACAAAATTATTAGCCCCTTTAAGCTATATATTTTTTGATAGTCTACAGAACAAACCATCATTATACAATAACTTGCCTAATTACCCTAACCTGCCTAGTTAACCTAATTAACCTAGTTAAGTCTTTAAATGTCACTTTAAGCTGTATAGAAGTGTCTTGAAAAATATCTAGTCTAATATTATTTACTGTCATCATGGCAAAGATAAAATAAATCAGTTATTAAAAATGAGTAATTAAAATGATTATGTTCAGAAATGTGTTGAAAAAAATCTGCTCTCTGTTAAACAAAAATTGGGGAAAAATATAAACAGGGGGGCTAATAATTCTGACTTCAACTGTATAAGGTGCAAATGTTAATTAGAATTCACAAACAGTACTATATGACTATAGTTTATTTACTCATCCAGCATATGTTTTATGCAGTGGATGCCCTTCCAGCTGCAACCCAGTACAGGGAAACACCCATAAACTCTTACATTCACACACAATCATACACTACAGCCAATTTATTTCATCCAGTTCGCCTACAGCGCATGTCTTTGGACTGTGGGGGAAACCGGAGCACCCGAAGGAAACCCACACCAACACAAGGAGAACATACAAACTCCACACAGAAATGTCACCTGGTCCAGCCAGGACTCGAACCAGTGGGCTTCTTGCTGTGAGGCAACAGTGCTAACCACTAAGCCACCGTGCCACTCAACTACATCACTTTATTAAGTGCAAATATGTTGATCATTTATATTACATAACTGAAACATGCCAATATAGATATACACAACTAATAAAAGTTCTGCTTTTCTTTCACCATATATACCTTGTATATACACAACCTCTGTTTACACACACTTTTACATGCTGGATCTTGATACACTTGATAAACTTTGCGATTTATAAACCCATAATCCCAGCAGAGTCCATATTTCTGACATAATCCTATCAGCTCCTCCAAGTCCAGGGTAATTCAGTCCTGATTATGACAGAGGTCACAAGGGAAGAAGGTTAAACGTACAAATCAGACACACACACACTCTGATTTACCATCAGAACACGCAGGGTTAAAGTCTGTCTGGCTATCGAAAGGTTACACATTGTGAACAGCATGTCTACGCTGGACAATACTGAAGCGTCTATGTGTGTGTGTGTGTGTGTGTGAGGGAAAGCCAGTGTTTTTATCGCCGCTGTCAGTGTTGGTGAATCCCCACAATGGCGGCCCCCTCAGCACTGGCCCCTCAAACCCTCTAGGGGCCCGTCGGCAGCCCGCCAGATCCGAAAGCAAAAGAAAAGGGCTGAAAGAGACACACTCGGCCCAGAGAATGGCCTTCTATCTGCGGCTCTCTATCACCCGCCGGCCCCCCGCTCCTCGCTCATGCTGGCATTCAGGGGGTACGGCGCTAAATTAAAATCGATACGAGGCGCGTGTGAGCATGCTCAGTGCCGGACTGACCCGCTGACCCGGTGATAAGGAGAGCAGAAAGGAGCCGTTGTTTAGCCGGTCAGGGTGACTGACAGACAGACGGAGAGAGAAAGAGAGAGAACTGATAGAGTCTGCAGAGATGAAGGTGATGGATGGAGATCTGAGACACTGGAGCACAACATCACCAGCTGAAGAGCCAACAAACAGCCGGGAGAGTAAATAATGACCGGTTATTCTGATGGAAATGTACACTTGTCTATATTTACACAGCTCTGTTATGATGCTCTTAAAGTGCACCTGAAATCAAAACTAGCCATATTGATTTTGTTAGCTCACATTGGTAGTTTTGTGGTGAAAAATTCATCTGGGAATTTAATTAAGAAAAAAATACATAGTTTGCCATTGTAATCTAAAACTAAAATCTGAAAATGCACTGTTTGTTTTCAGTTAAATTCTCATATTACGTCTGTCTGAGGTATTGGGCGTGGCTAACATACTTAACCACACCCCTCCAGCTGTCAGTTTTGACAATCCGCTTGTTAAGTGTGACGTCATGCGAAGCGGCTTCCGGGTCCAAGCGCTCTATTCAACTGAATGGGGAGACTCATGAAATGGTAATAATAAACGTTTACAAAGCGATTTAAGGCTTTCGAAAGTCACGATCGCAGTATATATGTCTAAGCCTAATATCCGATGGCCAGAAAGAGATTAATTTTTTTATAAATTGTTAAATTTTTGGTATTTGTTATGCAGCAAGCCCAGAGATTGTTGTGTACACTATGACTTTATATAAAATTAACTTTAATGTGTGATAGGAATAAAACGCGATCATAAACGAATGATTTCTCCACTCAAATGAATGGCGGCTTGGACCCGGAAACAGCATACATACGTCACAAACACGTCACCACTTAACAAGCGGATAAACAGAAATGGTGAGGAGGAGGTGTCTGTTAGGTTGTAATAACTCTTCTAAAATCCTTTTCTTAATCTTTCTGAATGAAATGCTTAATTTACTACATCCAATCAGCTCACAGTACAAAAAACAAGCCACACTCACTGTTTTCTCGTTTAATATTGCGTTTATCTAGGAACCGCCTCACAATATGAACAAAAAAAAAAAACAGTCTCAGCTTCCGGTTCATGTGGACTTTATTGCGTTTTACTCAGCCTTATCTCATGAGGAAACATAACTATTTCACGTTTTATCAGTTTAGTGGGCAATTTGTACAAATTTATGTGAGCTGAGTTGTGCGAAAATGTACCATTGTATGGCCTAATGTGCCAAAAATTTCTTGAGTTTAATAAAGGGAAAAGTGAAGTCATTGTGTTTGGGAACAGAGATGAGATTCTTAAGGTAAATGCGTACGTTGGCTCTAGGGGTCAAAAAACAAAAAAATAAGGTCAAGAATCTTGGTGTGATTCTGGAGTCAGATCTAAGTTTCAATAGTCATGTCAAAGCAGTCAGTAAATCAGCATACTATCATCTCAAAAACATCGCAAGAATTAGATGCTTTGTTTCCAGAGAGGACTTTGAGAAACTTGTTCATGCTTTTATCAGCAGCAGGGTGGATTACTGTAACATCTTCCTCACTGGCCTTCCCAAAAAGACATTCAGTCAGTTACAGCACATCCAGAACGCTGCGGCCAGGATTCTGACCAGAACCAGAAAATCAGAGCACATCACACTTGTCCTCAAGTCTTCACACTGACTCCCAGTTACATTCAAAATAGATTTTAAAGTATTACTACTTGTCTATAAATCACTAAATGACCTAAGAGCTAAATACATTCAAGATTTGCTCACTGAATACAAACCCAACAGATCACTCAGATCTTTAGGATCAATTAAACTAGAAATTCCAAGAGTTCAGTCAAACCAGGGTGAATCTGCTTTCAGCTACTACGCCCCCCACTGCTGGAATCAGCTTCCAGAACTGATCAGATGTGCTCCAACATTAGGCACATTCAAATCAAGACTGAAAACGCATCTGTTTAGCTGTTTTATTATTTTATTTTTTTATAAAGGGCCAAAAATGAAACTTAATTGAGGCAAGTGGGCCGAAGGACAATATAGTTGTAATTTCAGTAATTTCCAAATTTATTTAATAATATTTAAAAATAACTAAAAAACATCACTTTACAGTAACTAATACAGCATATATATATATATATATATATATATATATATATATATATATATATATATAATGTTTTACATTTTATAATGAAATTATTATAGTCAAAACAAAAACAATCTCATTTAAGACAGAATGGAGTTACATTAGATTTGCCTTGATTTGCTTGCCGATGTCTTCTGCATTGTCTATCTGTTGAGTTACATTATTTAAATATGAAAATATCAGATTCATTAACAACATTTAATAGAAACATTTCATTTCGGTTCTTTTGTAGAGAGAGAGAGAGAGAGAGAGAGAGAGAATCAAAAACAAAATAATATAAAAAGATACAGAAAAAAGGCTAAATACATCTTACAGAAAGTCTCTGACAGAAACTTTATAGATAGACTAACAAAAGTATTTTTAAAAGATTAAAGTTTAAAATTTAACCTCATCATAAATAAAAGAGTCAACCTCTAAAATTTAAACGGTCGACTCTTAAAACAGAAAAATGAGATGGCTAAAATGTGTTTTAAAATGTGTCTTAAATCTTAAAACCTTTCCAAAGTTTCATTGCCTTGTTAAAACTACACAAAAAAAAAATTCTAAAAATAAATTTCATGTGTGTATTTTGCATGAAATTGGACCTGGATGTGCAGCGAAAGATAATCAGAAAACATACAGATACAGAAAACAAATCATTCCAACAGTCTCTAATCTACATTTATAAAAAGTCTACAACACACAACACCAAGGTGTCCTTTTAAAAATGTATAAGATAACCGAACAAACCTGACCTAAACTACTAAAAGAAACCACTTAACGTCTAATTGAATGACTGGAGTCAGCAGTTACATCTGAGCGTTTCACAAGTGCAACAACAGCGGCTTTATGAAGCAGAACAAATGTTGTGGCATCTCCAAACCGATCATCAGTTATCCTGCGCCAGCATTCCATTCCCTCAAGACTACAGCAGCCAGCAAGTGTTGTTTAAGTCACTTTGGCAACAATGGCATCAGCTAATTAAGAAAAGCACATCTTTAATGCTGCTTCCTCAAAAGCCTGACAGCTCTTTGTGAATGAGGCAGAGAGCAATTGAATGGACTCTGGGCTCAGACAAGTGTGTGTGTTGCGTTCATGTTCTGTGCATGTGTGATTTGGTTTTGTGTGGAAACGCTTGCTCACATTTGTTTGTGTAAGTGTGTGCATTTGTGTAAGGAAGTGTGTGTGCATATAAACAAGTTGCTTGTGTTTTTGTTTATGCATAAGTGTGCAAGGATGTGCATGTGCTCATTAGTAAAGTCATCTGAAATGGCAAAGAAAGCATTCTTGCAGGACTCCCAGAGTTCATTAAGATTCTTTGGGTTTATCTTGAACGCCTACTTCATCTTACCCCAGACATGCTCAATAATGTTCATCTCTGGTGACTGGGCTGGCCAATCCTGGTGCACCTTGACCTTCTTTGCTTTCAGGAACTTTGATGTAGAGGCTGAAGTATGAGAAGGAGCGCTATCCTGCTGAAGAATTTGCCCTCTCCTGTGGTTTGTAATGTAATGGGCAGCACAAATGTCTTGATACCTCAGGCTGTTGATGTTAAATAGGAAAAGATTATCATTTATACCTTAAGCAATTAAGTTTTTAAATTCCTCCTCCTTCAGTAGCAGTTCATGGCCAGTGGATTGAATATTTAGTGTAGTGGTACCAAGGTTTTTTTTTCTTTAATAATTTTCTTTATTTATTTATATAAATGACAAATTTAAAAAAGTCAGATATCTCTGTGAGTGAATGCTGCAAATGAAATTTCCCTCAAGGGACAAATAAATTTAACCAACCAACAGTGGCATTTTTAGGATTTTCATTTAATTTTAGGGGGGCTCAGCCCCTTATAAGATTAAAAAAATAAAATAAATAAATAAATAAATAAATAAATAAATAAATAAATAAATAAATATCCGCTTGTTAAGTGGTGACGTGTTTGTCACCACTTGTCAAGCCACCATTCATATGAGTGGAGAAATCATTCGTTTATGATCACGTTTTATTCCTATCACACGTTAAAGTTAATTTTACATAAAGTCATAGTGTACACAACAATCTATGGGCTTGCTGCATAACAAATACCAAAATGTTAACAATTTATAAAAAAATTAATCTCTTTCTGGCCATCGGATATTAGGCATGGACATATATATTGCAATCGTGACTTTCGAAAGCAAATCACTTTGTAAACATTTATTATTACCATTTCATGAGTCTCCCCATTCAGTTGAACAGAGCGCTTGGACCCGGAAGCCGTTCCGTGTGACGTCACACTTAACAAGCGGATATATATATATATAAACCATATATATATGTGGTTTACTCTGGGTGCTCTGGTTTCCCCCTCAGTCCAAAGACATGCTGCAGGTGAATTGGGTAGGCTAAATTGTCCTTAGTGTATGAGTGTATGAGGGTGACAGGCCCAGATGACAGGCCAGCCGGAATGTGTAAAAAAGTTGTTATCCAATGGACAAGTCTAAAAATGGCTTGTTCCAAAGAGCCGACCCCCGCAACCATACGGGACTAAGGCCAAAGATATATATATAATAATATAGATATAAGATATATATATATAATTAATATTACATTTATAAGTAGTAATTTAATAGTAGTACACCTTAAAAATGTTTGTTTAATATGGGTCGCTAGTATTCCACTTTATTACAGACAGGCATAGCCATTTGGGTTCTGAATAAGCCAAATAGGCTCAACCCACCTGTTTACTGTAGTAAAAACCACTTTCTATATTCAAGTGCATTTTTTGTTTCAATGTGTTAAACAAATAAACTGCTACTTTTCTAATTAAATGACGCATATAAATATATATTTCCAAACAAGGGTTAATTCACATAATTCACAATCTGAATAATAATAATAATAAATAAGTAGTACTTTTTTAATACTAGACAACACTTATTTAATACTTTCGAACACTTGTTTCTGTTCCTGTCAGTGACTCAGTGACAGTTAAAACGAGTACATTCTCTAAGTCAGTGTTTCTCAACTGGTGGGTCGCGACCCAAAAGTGGGTAGTGGGAACATTTTCAGTGGGTCGCAGAGTGTGTGGTAAAAAAAACAACAAAAGTTAAATTTTGTTTATTTATTTTGCTTAAACCGGACTTTTATTTTGAAATGCGTGCAGGAAAACCCTACCGTTTGACATGTGAAATTTCATTTAATTATTGCAACAAATATGTCGAAGCGCAAGTACGACCCCGAATATGTAAAAAATGGATATATATTGACAACAAAAAAGACTTAAAGCCTCAGTGTCATATGTAGTGAGGTGCTCTCATAAGAGAGCATGAAACCTTCTAAATTAAAACAACATTTAGAAACCAGAGAACATGTTTTATTAACAGTTTATATTAACAGTATTTGTCGTTTTTACTTTGTAATATTTCTATAATTTGATCCATTTTGTTAAACAACAGCAATAAAATAGTTTATTTGTAAGTCTTGGTGAATTTCTAATGATGTATCTCTGACTACTTGTTTATGGTAACAAATAAACACAAATTAGGTATAATTCCTAAAATTGTATTATAGTTCCTAAAAATTTGGGTCGCGGCTTGATGACCATGTAAAAATGTGGGTCCCATGGCCAAACCTGTTGAGAACCCCTGCTCTAAGTAGTTCTGTCACTGTGTTTAATCCTTTCTGTGCAAGACTGTGTAAAGTGTTTAATATTGGTAGTTCATATTAAAATAAAAACAGCGAAATGTTCATTAAGAGTTACATTTTTCGCTGGAGGAAACCACTGTGCTGATGAGGTGAACGCCAAGAAAACTGCTCCTCTGTGACACTGGGATACAAGGTTATCTATATCAAAGAACTGCAAAATAAGCAGATATTATAACAATTTATCGATAAACACACCTCGTTCTCTCACTGTTCACGGCTGTGGTTTGCTGATCAAATGAACAACAAAAGACAGGGAGGAGCTGAATTCTGCCGCCGTTTTTTACATCAAATTTAAAGGGGACTGAGCCGATAATTTAGTGTACAGTTTATGAGCTAATCGCAAAAGTTTTAGGGGGCTAAGTAGAAATATAGGAGGGCTACAGCCCCCTTAAAATAGGCCTAGCAAAGCCCATGCCAACCAATCAAACCAAACCAAACTAATTAACTAACTAACTAATTAACTAACTAAGGCCGTACTCACACTAGGTACAGTTGCCTCGAACCGGGCCAAAGCACGCTTGTCCCCCCTCCCGTCTCCCCCGACGGCCCGCGCTCACACCATACCGGGCCACGGCACGCTTACGTCATCGCTGCTGCTCTGTTCAGAAGCGCTCTCTATGGCAAGCCTTTTTAGCATTTAAATCTTTGTTCTGACTCCATAAATATATTTAGAGATATCTGTAATTATATTTTGACTAGTCATAATTATAATTCGACTAGTCAGAATAACAATTAGAGATATCTACAATTGCAATTGTACGAGTACGAAATCAGATTGGAGATATCTGCAAATATATCATGACTAGTCATTTTCCTCCATTGACTTCCATTGAAAAATATTTGCAGATATCTCTAAATGAGTTTTGACTCGTCACAATTGTAATTAGAGATATCTCTAACTGAGTTTTTACTAGTCATACAGATGTCTTTAATTCGTAATATTTAGAGATATTTACAAATATATTTGAAGATATCTCTAATTAATTTACTAATAGTCGAATTACAGTTGTAGATATCTTGAATTGGATTTTTGACGAGTCAAAACTCAGAGATATCTGCAAATATTTTTTAATGGAAGTCAATGGAGGAATATGACTAGTCATAATATATTTGCAGATATCTCCAATCTGATTTCGTACTAGTACCATTGTAATTGCAGATATCTCTAATTGTCATTCTGACAAGTCGAATTATAATAATGACTTGTCAAAATATATAATTATATCTCTAAATATATTTATGGATAGTCAGAACAAGGTTTAAATGTTAAAACGGCTTGCCATACGCTCTCATTTAGCAGCACAGTGGAGATTTCTCTAGTTATATCCTTTCAGTCGTTTGTTATGCAGTGACATGCAGTCAAATATTTCGCCAAACAGTCCTTAGGGATGCGGGGACACAGTCAGATATTTTACCGAACAGATCCGCCACTTTTGGCGCTCATAAACAATCAAAGCTCTCGTGCTGCAGGAATGAGGAGATCTGCTGAAGGCGCGCAGCTGACGTGCTGTGTGGAGTTTGCGTCTTTAATAAACTACGGCAGTTTGCGTTCACTGAACAGTAAGAATGATTAATAAATCCATATCAAACAGTCCCTTAAAAGTCACGTCTCGCTTTCGGTTTCAGGCTTTGGCGCGTTTCGCGCTCACACACAAGCGTACCGCGCCAAAGCCCAAGTGTACCGCGCTCAGGCACACCTCTTCCAACCGGGCCAGGGCCGGCCAAGTGAACCGTGCTTGAGCCCGATTCAGCGCACTCACACTTCTCAAACGATCCGGGAAACGGGCCTGGGCACGGTACGGATGGCATAGTGTGAGTAGGCCCTAACTAACTAACATGAAGTGCAAAGAGGTAGCCAACACACGTTGCTATGAGCTATTAGATATGCCCGTATCATTCACATGCTTCATGTTGTGTATTTAAAATCCTTGAAAGGTTTTTCTTTCTTCTGTTGAACACAAAAGAAGATGTTTTGAAGAATGTTGAAAACCAGTAGCCATTGACTTCCATAGCAGGAAAAACAAATACAATGGATGTCAATGTTTACAGGTTTCCAGTTTTCTTCCATCCTCTTCTGTGTTCAACAAATCTCATAGAGGTTTGAAATGAGTAAAGTGAAATGATGACAATGATTGAACGATGAATTTTTAGGTTTGGGTGAACTATCCCTTTAAGGGTTAGGGTCAGTCACTCAGCTATGATAGTTAAGGTTAGGGTTAGGAATTGGACATTACAGTGTGTCAGTGAATGTCCTCAAAAGGATAGCTGTGCAAGTGTGTACGAGTGTGCGATGTGTGTGTAATTAGCCTCCTCCCCTTCTCAAGAAGTCCATCTTTCAGAGCTTGTTTTTCTTCTGTTGTTCTCTCTTCATCTGAATTCTTTACAGGAAGCTCACTGTGTCATGGCAGAGGCAGAATGACTCCTAAGGAGGAGGACGCCAGTGAGTTTACAGCAATTTAACGAGGGAGAATTGCTTTGACAAGGTGAAGGACAGACTCATTTACAAGGTTGCCAACAGACACTTCAGCGCAGTCACATCTGAAGAGATTCCAGAAGAAACCAACTCTTTGTCAGTGTATGAGTTTCTTTTCTAAAGACGAGCGTTCATATCCGCACACATTCAAAATAAAATCAAGCAAAATAAGCTAATAGGTCGCATCTGCAGCTGGAAAGTTAAAGGATAGTTCACAAAAAGGATAATTCTAAAAAGGATAAGTTATCATTTTCTCAGCCTTGTATACAAACCAGTTTGAATTTCTTTCTTCTGTTGAACACAAAAGATGATGGTCTGAAGAAAGCTGAAAATCTGTAACCATTGATTTCCAAAGTATTTGTTTTTCCCACTATGGATGTCAATGATTTTTAACTTTCTTCAAAATATCTTCGTTTTTGGGTGAACTATACCTTTAAGGATGTTAAATGCCCGACGTGAAGCAGGTAAATGACACGGTCATATCTAAGAGCTCTTTGTAACATGTGTTAGCTAGCTTTTTGCACTTCATAATGGTGAAAAAAACTTTCATTTTTGCGTCAACTATCCCTTTAAGGTTGTTGTTGTTGTTTTCATGAGCTTAATGGTTAAATCTGCCCACATTCAAAATAAATAGCAAATAAAATATAATTAAGTTACATTCAATTCTAAAGAGAAATAAAAAATGTCTGTAGCTTTAAAAATTATGCACTTTGAAAGCAATCTCATTTAAAAAGCAAAATATGAAATTTTTAGGTTTTTGAGTAATTTTTAGAATCTGTCAAAATAAAATAAAATTAAAGTAATAAAAAATATAAATAATAATATTAATAATAATATAAAAAGATGAATTAAAATAATAATAACAAACAAAATTAATTAAATCAAAATAATATTAATACTAAAATAAACAAATGAATTAAAATAATAATAACAAAATAAAGTAGTTAAATTAAAGTAAGTAAGAATAAAATAAATATATTAATTAAAATAATAATAACAATATAAATTAATTAATTAAATAAAAATAAACTAATATTAATAATAAAATAAAAAAGATGAATAAAATAATAACAACATAATTAAATTAAGGAAAAAATAAATAGATAATATTAATATTAATAATAACATTAATTAAAATAACAATAACAAAATAAAATATGTTTAGATTTTTGGGCGGTTTGTGGAATGTCAAAATAAAATAAAATAAATAATGAAATAATATTAATATTAATAATAAAATAAAATGATTAATTAAAAAAAAACAACAACAAAATAAATATATGTTTAAGTTTTGGGGGGATCTATGCAATCTGTCAACATAAAATAAAATATAAAATTAAATAAAAATATTAAATATATAAAATTAAATAAAAAATAAACAATAATATTAATAATAAAATAAAATGATTTATCAAAATTATAATAACTAAATAAGATTTGTTTAGGTTTATAAAATCTGTCAAAATAATTAATAATAATAATAATAATAATAAAATAAGGGGTGGCACGGTGGCGCAGTAGGTAGCACGATTGCCTCACAGCAAGAAGGTCGCTGGTTCGAGCCCCGGCTAGGTCAGTTGGTATCTCTGTCTGGAGTTTGCATGTTCTCCCCATGTTCACGTAGGTTTCCCCCACAGTCCAAACACATGCAGTATAAGTGAATCGAGCAAGCTACATTGTCCGTAGTGTATATGTGTGTATATGTGTGAATGCAGGAGTGCATGGGTGTTGGGTTGCAGTTGGAAAAGCATTCGCTGGGTAAAACATATGCCGGATAAGTTGGCGGTTCATTCCGTTGTGGCGACCACTGATTGATAAAGCCGAAAAGAAAACAAATGAATGAATAAAAGAAAAAACAACTGAAGTGCTAAAAATATCATACAAACACACACACACACACAAACACACTTGTTTTTGTACATGTGACTCAGATTAAAAGAAGCAGTTTGTCTGTTCTCGAGCATCATTTTCCATGTATTTAAGCACCCAATTATGTAATTTCAGTCTTCAGCTCTTTATGATGCCGTTAAACCTTCAGTGAGTTTACAGTCACCTGTATTTGGGGAGGAAGGAGGAAGATTTGAGAAGCAGCGACAGGCTGCTCAAACCCCCCCATCAGCACATGAAAGCAAGTGTGAAAGAGAGGAAGAGAGGGGCTGGACGTCCCGCCTCAGACTTTTGTTTGAAATGGAGACCCAATCCAAACACTGGGCCGCAGGACGGAGGGGTTTACGGGAGAAAGAAGAGAAGCCATGAAAAGACACTTCCTCTCGGCAGGAGGAAGAAAAATAAAAATGTGCAGCTTTAGCGTGTCAAAAGCGAGGGAGGGACGAGGAGGCCAGGAAAGACTGATGAGATGGAGAGAAGATTCGCTCGGCAGGGGGACAAAACCACATTCAGGAAACTCTCTCTCACACACACACACAAACACTGGTACACACATATTTGCAGTGGATTTGAGGGTTGCTTGGGGGACATGGAGTGTGAGAGAGACTATAAGCCTGAAAAGGAGACCAAACACTCTTTATATCCAGCTTTGACTTTGAACGCTGTTAAACGCTTCAAAGGGAGCAACAATACAGTGAGCACTTAATAACGTCACTCAATGATAAATCATTAACATCAACATGAAATTAGCACTGACCCCATTTGTTCATGATGGATCTGCGCATGTTAGTCTAAAGAAGAAGAAAAAACTCAACTTCTCAATGTTTAATTTGGTATTTAATATAACAAATAAATTAATAAAAAAAATGCATTAATAATTGTAGTAACTAATTGATTCTAATTTAAAAACCTTTTTGTATGAGGAACTACTTTCCTACGCCGTTCATACACATCTTAAGCTGACATCAGAACAGCAGAAACCGTTACTACTTCATAAACGTCACTTTAAAGCTAGCATTTGAATGGTTCTCTAGTGTAATGTCTAAAGTGATGACAAAACAGGTGATTTTGCTCACATTTTAAGATTATAAGGCTGAACGGCATGAAATGCCTAGCACATTACCTAGTATTTCTCTGTTGCAATCAGAATATCATAATAATTAACAGCAAAAAAGGTCAAAGAAAAGCAAACCCTACTAGATTAACATGGTATAAATACAGCACTACAACATACAAAGAAAGAGATCGACTAAGAACGTCGCTTACCAGTTTTATAATGAATTAAGAAGCTGTAGTTTGAAATTAGTTTCAAAAGTTTTTCTCGTCTAAGGGCTTATTATGGCATCTCTGTCGCCATCTTGTGACAGAGCATCAACCGTCTTTGCTCTGCTTAGTATGACAGGCTGACGGATGTCAACGCATTGTATCTCCAAAATGATAAATATTTAAAATAGTCACAATCCTTAATACAACCCTAAATAAACTGCATAGTTGCCATCTAAACAACTACATTCTCAAATAAATCCTCAAAAGTCCATTATGTTGTCCAACAGCTGCAATATTTGCCAACCTGTAGTGAGTTTATTGATATGCTGTCACTCTATGTGGGTGGAGTAATACACAAGGGTGAAAAGACTGTACGAGTGCTGATACTGCAGAATATCGCACAGATATATATATATATATATATATACACATACAGTTGAAGTCAGAATTTTTAGCCCCCCATCCCATTTGAATTTTTTTTTTATTTTTAAGTATTTCCTAAGTTATATTTAACAGAGCAAGGAAATTTTCATAGCATGTCTGATAATATTTTTCTTTTGGAGAAAGTCTTATTTGTTTTATTTTGGCTAGAATAAAAGCAGTTTTTAATTTTCAAAATTATTAGCCCTTTCAAGCTTTTTTTTTCCTCGACAGTCTACAGAACAAACCAGCGTTATACAATGACTTGCCTAATTACCCTTACCTTCCTAGTTAACTTAATTAACCTAGTTAAGCCTTTAAATGTCACTTTAAGCTGTATAGAAGTGTCTTGAAAAATATCAAGTCAAATGTTATGTTTATATATATATATATTATATATATATATATATATATATATATATATATATATATATATATATATATATAAATAAATGAGCAATATCACACGAGTAGCAGTGCGATATGGCTGTATATCAGCACTGGTGGGAAGTGTGCGTTGGCACGAGGCCTTAGGCTGAGTGCCTTAGTGCCCCCACCAGTGCCGATATACAGCCGTATCGCACTGCTACTCGTGTGATATTGCTCATTTATAAAACAGTTTGACAGCATATTTATGTATATAAAAATTAAATCAAACATGGAGAGTGTCAAAAACCCTTTTCTATGAGGAACTACTTTCTTCCGGATTCAAATCATAAGCTGACAGTTAAACAGTTAAGCGTGCATCTTTTAAACTTTAGAGCTGTAGTGTCTGCTTTTTGCTGGCTTTATGTGGGCGGAGTAATACACAAAGGGTAAAGAAGCTGTAGGAGTTCTGATATTGCAGAATATCGCACGACTATCAGCCAATCAGATTTGAGAACCAGACAGAAGTGTTGTATAAATAAATATATATATATATATATATATATATATATATATATATATATATATATATATATATATATATATATCTATATATATATATATATATATATATATATATATCTATATATATATATATATATATATATATACATATAGTATTATATAATAATGAAAAAAATAATTAATTAACATACATAATTTAATTTGTATTTATACAAATAATATTTATTTAAAATAACATAACATATTTTAGAAACTTACTCTATGTGATTTACTCACTCTCAATGATTTATGCTAAGCTAAGCTAAAAGTGAATGGTTGAAAAAACTGTTTTGGAAGCTGTAAATGAGCCTATTTCCAGAAAAAGGTTAAGTGTTGCATTAAATGGTTAAGACAATCTACAAATTAAAACCACAAACACATATAGATTTTTTTTTTCATTTCTTTTGTGGTCAGCTGGAGTGAAACAGAGTCCTGCTTTATCCAGGAGCCTTTCCAGAATCAGCTGAGCCTAATGATGACAGAAACCAGGCAAAGGAGTCCAGAGAATCAGGAACACATGAATGCACCCCAATGCAGAGGAAGAAACAACAGCGCAATTACTCAAGCCACACTAAACAGCACACAGCGATTTATGAGCACGCTCCCTATGTAGAGCACACACCGGAGAGGAGGCGTCTCAACAGGAAGAGCCAGAGCAATTGGACACGCAAGTGAAAGTGACCATCTGAGACTCAAATGACGAGGGCGTGGAGAAAAAAAAAAGGTGAATGGATTCCTTGCTGAAAGCCCAACAGTGAATGAGTTCATGGAGGTAAATGGGGCTCAGAGGAAGGGGAACTTCTGAAGGCACACAAACACAAAAACAAAAAGAGCCCCCCGGAAAGTCTCCGAAGACACTTCAAACGGAGGGGAGGGCAGATCGAAAACGCCTCACAGCAGGACGAAGACAGACGGAGAGAAGAAGAGCAGCAGTGTTTGCAGGAGGCTTCACTTTTATCAATGACACTTCATGTACTGCGCTTCGCAAACAAAGAGATTTAAAGGAACAGTTCAAACCTCGAATGAAGAAAAATCTGCTGCTGAGTGTTTTGAGAAAATCTGGCGATGTTTTTACATTTTTTTCTAAAACAAGCTGACTGAGGGAGGTCATAATGTATATTAATGTTTCTAGTTTTCTTTATTTTTGCTTTTATTTCTTGATTTTTTCTATTATTTATTAGCTCTTGTTAAAATGCAATATTGTTAAGTCAGAATTATTAGCCCCCCCTCTGATTTTTTTTTCTTTTTAAAATATTTCCCGAATGATGTTTAACAGAACAAGAAAATGTTCACAGTATGTCTGATAATATTTTTTTCTTCTGGAGAAAGTCTTATTTGATTTATATTGGTTAGAATAAAAGCCGTTTTTAATTTTTAAGGTCAAAATTATTAGCCCCTTTAAGTCTTTAAATTGCACTTTAATCTTAAGTATCTTGGAAAATATCTATTCAAATATTATGTACTGTCATCATGGAAAAATCAGTAATTAGAGATGAGTTATTAAAACTATTATGTTTAGAAATATATTGAAAACAATCTCTCCATCAAACAGAAATTGGAGAAAAAATAAACACAGGGGCTAATAATTCAGGGGCGCTAATAATTCTGACTTTAACATATTACGTACATATTATGTAAAAAATATTTACATATTATAAAAATCTATAATAATATAAAAGTTATATAAAAATAAATCAGGACACTTTGCTGAGGCTGTGGATTAACGAAAATAATTTTTTAAATAATGTTCAGTTTCTTGCACCTCATCATATACTATAAATTACATTTAATAAATCATCAATAATCTGTGTAATTAACCCTTTGATGCACAAGCTAAAAAAGGATATAGAAAAAATAAACTTAAAGACAGGTAACTTTAGAGCCATGTAGTGCATCAAAGGGTTAAAATAATAATGAAACCTATTTGAATATCCAAAAACTAAATTCACAAAAATTATATCTCTATGTTTATTAGAATATTTTATTGTTATTAATTTATGAAAATAATGATACATATATTTACAATAATCAAATTATGACTATTATCAAAGTTGCAAAATAATAACAAATAAATTCCATCACATTCAGAAATCGAGTCGGGTCTGTGTTGAGAATGTAAAGTATTGTGAGACAATTTTTTTTTTATCATAAAAAACTGATTAATTTATTTGTTAGTTAAATGTATGTGCTGATTTTTTTTTTTTTTTGAAGTATTGGTCAATTACTATTTATCTATACCTAATATTTATTATAATTAGAAAAAATTATAATAATTAACAAAAAGAAATCCTTATGATTTTAATATTATATAAAAAAAGAAATATTTTGAAATAAAAACATCTTCCTCATCTTAAATGTCAATTTAATTACTACAATTACTTTAATTGTAGGTAGAAAAATATTAATAAAAAGTAACAATAAATCCTTATGATTATAATTTTAATAAAAAAGGAAAATAAAAACTTGGCCATCTTAAATGTTTATTTTATTACTATTTATCTATAATTATTTTTATTATAGTTAGAAAAAAATAATATTAAAATATTTTTAAATAATATATAAAATATTATTGTAATATTTTTATATTACATTAAATTTTAAAATAGTAATATTTACAAAAAAATGTAAAAAATTCTTTATGATTATAATATGAGGAAAACAAATGTAAAATAGTTAAAAAAATATTTCTTCCCCAATTAGAATAATTAAAAATAAAGAAAAATTAGAAGTTTTCTGCTGCACCCTCTGATTTTAATATGTATTTGTTAATGGCTATTTATCTAGAATTATTTTGTATTATAATTAGAAAAAATAATTAATGATAATTAACAAAAACACAATACTTATAATTATGATATCATAAGAAAACAATAAGCTAAATTGTAAAATAACATAAAAACATCTTCCCCCTATCTTGAATATGTTTTCTGCAGTGGGTTGTGATAGCACCAACAACACTTTGACAAATGCAGCACATGAGAGCAAAGCATATTTTCATAGCTAGAAGGGAAAATGAAAATGTGCGACAGCAAAAGCAATTCATGATGTCAAACATTTATCATCCCAGTATTTAAGTCATAAAAGGCAAAAACTGCCTGTATGTGCTGCTGCTTTTATAATTGCGGCTGATTACTGCAACACATTTCAAACCTAATCGTTTATTGATAAGTACAAATACCGAAATCACTCAGTCTAATTGTACAGTTTTAAAAATACAAGTTCGTATCAAATATTAAGCTGTTAAAGGGACAGTTCACTATCATTACTGATTGTTACGTTTGTTTATCACAAAAGAAGATATTTTGAAGAATGCTGTAAATCGGTAGCCATTGATTTAAATAAAGCTTTTAAAGTATTTGTTTCGCCACTTTGGATGTCACTCAGTTTCCAAAGCAATACAACATATCATCCTTTGTGTTGAACAGAATTAAACTTAATGGTTTGAAAGCACGAGAGTGAGTAATTAGTCATTTTTGTGTGAACTGTCCCTTAAAATGGACGGTCCCATTCTTCAGTCTAAATCCCATTTTATCGTCTAATCAACCTGTCAGCCCTGTCACCATAAACAAACGCTTGCTGGAGCTGTCAATCAAACACCAGCTCTCCTCTCATTGGCTAGCTCTAGCACTGGCTGTCACTAGATTGGCTAAAACATCACCATTCATTTTTGAAACTCACTTTTAAGGTATATTGATTTTAGACAGGCCAGACAGAATATGTGGAATATTTTGTTGTCATTTCTGTGCAAAATTAAATAATAATAATAATAATAAAAAAAAAATACCTACCTACTTTTATTGTTGGATAGCACTGGTGGGTGGTTGGTGGGGGGAATCCATGTTTATTATTTTTTATTTTTCTAATTATTATTTTTATGACTATTTTTTGTTGTTGTAATTTTTTAAAAATTATTATTTCATTTTATTTATTTATTTTTGAAATGTCTAATTGTTTGAATACAAGTTTTTTTTTTATGTTTTAAAAAAGTGTATTTTCAAGTAAATGTCAGCGATAATTTCTTATAATAAAAATATTGAAAAATTTTTTTTTTTTTTTGCAAATTTCTGCAGAATGATTTAGTATTCCAAAGATTTAGTATGAGTATAGGAGTTAAATACTTTATTCCAAAATAAATAAATAAATAAAATCACTTTTTAATTTTTATAAAAGATAATTTAATGCTAATTTAATCAATTAAGACCACTTGTTTGGTAAAAAAAAGTAAATACCTGGTAGGTCTCTCTTATAATATATCCACTAAAAACATTGTATACACAAACAAATTATCTAATCATTTACATATTGAATAATGTAATAAAAAATATATGTAAAAAAACTGAATATGTACTGAGAATACAGTCAAAATTATTTGCCCTCCTGTGATTTTTATTTCTTTTAATTTTTTTCCCAAATGATGTTTAACAGAGCAAGGGAATTTTCACAGAATTCCCGATAATATTTTTTCTTCTGGAGAAAGTCTTACTTGTTTTATTTCAGCAAGAATAAAAGCAGTTTTTATTTTTTTTAAAAACCATTTTGAGTTCAATATTATTAGCCCCTTAAAACATTATTTATATTTTTGATAGTGTTTGATAGTTATACAATGATTTGCCTAATTACCCTTAAGACCTGTTCACACCGAGGCGCTTTTTGCATCGTGTTTTCCGTCGACGTTAAAACCTCATAAGTAAATAAAGGGCGTCAAAGTGATCATTAACATCAACGCGCAAAACGTGAGGCGTAAAATCGTCATTTTTAAAGAAACGCCTCATGCCGTGTCAAACCCTTCTCCACCAATCAGATTGGCACTTTTGTGCACGGAGCTGCTGAAGTTACAGTAAACATCACTTAGAGGCGCTCAAGCGCAAAACTGTCAATGCGAGCGCATATCGAAGAAGATGCCCAGAGGTGATATGAACATGGAGCTGCTTATTGCACTGGTGAACAATAATCATTCCTTCATCGCTAGAGCTGCTACTTGAACCATCCATGCTTGTTCGAATCACCAGCAACTTTAACAACAAGCGTGTCAACTTTCTCTCTTCTTCTTCTGTTACAAGCGGGTGTCAAAAGCTTAAAGTTGTTTAGCGCCACCCTGTGCACCGGGGTCTATCTGTTTTTCCGTAAGCGCTATCTAACGTCAAGGAGTGATTTTGCATACTCTTCTGCTCGACAGCAGTGAAAATCGTTTGGGTTTGAATGCGGAAAAACGTCTCGAAAATTGATAAACGCAAACGAAAAGCATCCCGGTGTGTACGAGCCTTCACTCAACTAATTCCTCAGATTTTTTTTTCTCTTTAAAATATTTCCCGAATGATGTTTAACAGAACAAGGACATTTTCACAGTATGTCTGATAACATTTTTTCTTCTGGAGAAAGTCTTATTTGATTTATTTCGGCTAGAATAAAAGCAGTTTTTAATTTTTAAGGTCAAAATTATTAGCCCCTTTAAGTCATTAAATTGCACTTTAATCTTAAGTATCTTGAAAAAAATCTATTAAAATATAATGTACTGTCATCATGGCAAAATCAGTATTTAGAAATGAGTTATTAAAACTATTATAATCAGAAATGTGTTGAAAGAATCTGCTCTCCGTTAAAGGGTCACGAAACATCAAAACACATTTTTTGAGCTATTGACAGTCGTATATGTTTCCCACACTGCTAAAAACACTATTAAGACACCTATATTTCACTAAAAAGTGTAAATTGGTTGTTTTTGCGTTATTTCAAGCAAATTCGTACTTCCTGTTTGAAACGAATTTTTAAAGCTGCATCACGGCCATGACATAATAGCCTGTATTCCAGCGTGCAGACTGGACGTCTGTGCCAGAATGAGTCTTATTACGTCTTACAGCCTGCTGCATTAATGCATGAGTAAGGCTTGGTTCAAACCAATCAGCGCGCTCTATTGTGCAACTTCATTAATATTCATTTCTGTGTTTAAAAGACATGGACGCCACGTTGTGTTGGCAAAACAAGCGTGAAGTGTTGCTTTTATAGTTTGCTGCAGTTAAGTTTTGTTTTCATTTTCTCTCTGTGAGAGCTCAGACTCACGTGTGGATTAACAGTGTACGCGACGCTCGACAACAATAACTTACGTGTCTAAGGAGGAACATTGTTTACCTGAGAGCTGTTCTCATCTGCAAACGCTGAGATCTGGATTCGCTTGTAGTCTTCTCTTCATAAAGACGCGGCTCTAGTTGCTGGTGATTGTCCTGTCTCTACAGATTTGGTAAGTGAGCGACCAGCGCTCTTTGTTTATTCAGTTTGTTCGTATCGAACTAAGTTAACTATTGCACCGTAACATGTTAGGACCACAACCAAACTTTAACCTCGTGTAGGATTTTAACCGCATTTTGTGACCGGAATAACACACGCAGCTTTCTGACGCTACCTGCTGTGTGCATCTAAGTTTCCGGAAAATGCAGAGGTTTTTTTTTCTCTCATTCGCCGTGCGGTATCAAACATTGCATGAAAATACACGCTAAGGGCAGATCCTCGAATCAAATATCTCGTTTGTCGCGAGGGGCATGAATAAATTCCCTGAATGAAGGAGCCAAACTGCAGTTAAAGTCCACCATTTAATAATTTGGCAAATAATTCCACTACAGATGTCCATGTAGGTTAAACACCATCACTTTCTACTGTGTGTGAGTATTTTGACTGAAACTCGCGCGTGCCTAAATAGACACTCCCACACCATCCCAGTTCCGACACTCCCCCCTAAACAGAGCTGGACACGCCCACTTTTCTGATTTTTTCCAAAGTAGAGGTGTGAAAACACCCTGCTGAAACGAGGGGGTTTCATGGCCCTTTAAACAGATATTGGGGGAAAAAATAAACGGGGGCTAATAATTCTGACTTCAATTGTATGTAACATCAAAATGCACAAAAAAAGTGTTTAGTTTTAATCCAAAATGTTCTTTTGTAAACACAAGTTAAAAAAAAGAAAAAGAGCAGAAGCAGAGGACAGAGGACAGGTGGAAGGAGAGCAGGGACTGACGGAGTGTGAAAGGGGGAAAGAGGTTAGTGAAGTGATTCATTTGTATTAGTGCCACTGCCCTGTGGCGGAGACGCAACGGCAAATTATTTCTGAAACAAACTGGAGGATCATCAGAGCTATTACCTGCTCTGACCCCAGGCCATCCAGTGGGTGTGTGTGTGTGTGTGTATGTGTGTCACTGTGTGCGTGTGTGTGTTTGAGAAATGGAGAGAAGCACCGTCACTATCTCTTTCAGTTCAGCCTCAAAATAGCACAGGAAAATAAAGGGTTCAGTGACGAAAGGGCAGAAACAGATGTAGATCAGAGTTATTGCTGCATTTACTTATATTTAGAATTAGCTTTACATCTTTACATTTACATATTTTTACTTATATTTTGAGTTAGTTTAATAATAGATAAAAGCTTGAACTTTTTTATGTTACTAATTTAATTGAGTGTTTCATTGTCCTTGTAACGTGTTTAAAATTAAACGGTAACAACGGCGAATTATGCATAATAGTCGCTAACCATAAGTACATGTTAATAAATTATTTTGATCACTACTTAAATGTACAATTACACAGTAACAAGGAGAGCGCAACTGTTTATAATTATTAGTGGTTTTTGGTACATTTTTCTAAAGGTGCTTAGTAAGTTATTAGTTTTTATTTAAGTTCTTTTTAAACCCATTAAAAATTAGTAAATATGTATACACATAAATTAAGCCATGTACAGAGGACAAATCTAAAGCACACAGATCAAAAGCTAAATAACTACATTTGGATAATTATCTATTATCATAATTATTAATTATTCATTATTAAAGAACAAACAAAAATGTAAAATAAATAAATATGTATAGATATGATGATAAATTTCCTATTTAAAAATGCAAAAAAGGTAAAGAAAAATTTAATCTATTAAAACTATAAACCTTTTATACAGTTAAAAACAAATAATAGCAAAATTATAAACATTTTATAGTTAAAAACAAATAATATAAAACTAAAAACATTTTATAGTTGAAAACGAATATTATTAAAACTATGGGGGAATTAATATATACTGTATACTGTAAACAGAAACTAATTCACACTTATTTTAAGTGATTTTTGTACATTTTAAAAAGATGGGTCATTTAATTTAAGTTTTAGTCTTTACAAACCAAAATATAAAAAATAGAGAAAGAATAGATTTTTTTAAGTAAATAAAAATCACACAGATCAAAAGCTAAATAAATACATTTAAATTATTATTTATGATTTTTAGCAATTGAAGAAAATAATACTGAGAAAAAAAAGAGCAAACAACAATACTAAATTTAAAATAAGTTTATTTAGATATGAAATAAAAATGAATTTGTTTAGATATGAACATAAATTTAATATTTTATTATTGTAAAAAAAATCAATCACCACAAAGCAGAGTTATATATAACTAGACACATCTTTTATACAGTTACAAACATATAATAATAATAATAATAATAATAATAATAACTTTTATTTAATTTGAGCCAAAATTCTGCCAAAATTTGATCAAAATAAATCAAACAAAAATGAATGAACACTATGTGGAAATAAAATAAAACAAAACACAATAAAATTAAATTAAAACTAACAAAACATTTAAATAAATGTATATAGATATAAAGATAAAATTATCATGTAATTAATGTAAAACAAAAGGTTAAAAATCAACCATCACATATCAGATATAAAAAAAAATAATCAGCTACTGTATTTGCCAAAACCTGATTAAAATCCACATCAAAATGAGAAAATATCTAAAAAATAAAACCATGTATAAAGAATAAATCTAGATATAATAATAATAATAATAATAATAATATATTTATTTTCATTTCAAACAAAAATGAATGTAAACTATGTGGGAATAACAACAACAACAACAACAACAATAATAATAATAATAAACAACAACAAAAATAAAACAAAATAAAATAGAATAAAACAAAATGCATTAAATATATTTAAAGTAAAATGAAATTCAATAAAACATTTACAAATAAAGACTAATGAACACAACTTAACAGTACGCCATCATCATGACACTAAAACAGACACAACGACACAATGCAACGTTGCTGTAAGAGCAATAAAGTGCAAACTCTGAATGACGCCAGCGATGTGAATGAGTCAAATCAGTGCCACAGACGTGTGTAAATGACCAGCGTCTCTCAGTCGCGTGGCATACCAGTGCCAGGCAATTAGAGACGACACGAAAACACACACATACCACTGCCAGCGTCTCATTTAAAGCCCAAACAGCCCGAAAGACCAGCCCGAGATTGATGAGCTCACAACTATTCATGACACGACTGTGTAAATCGATCATAAATCTATCAATCTGCCTCTCAGATCACCTGCAGAGCTCCAGGATCCACCGCCGCTCAATAATCCAAAACATATTCACAATTACACATCAGCACTTCCGGAGGGGAAATCAAAACGGCATGTTTGACATCACAAATGGAGAATATATGGTTTCCTTTTGTGTGTGTGTGCGTAGTTAAAAATAGTAAACACTGAGAAAAAGCACTGGCAAAAAGGTGGCTAAATTGAATTGACCTGTTGTAATAAGTAGCCTACACATGAGTAAATACAATAAATAAAATAATGAGTACAACTTTTAGAATGAATATTATTAGACATGCAGAATATTTAAAAGTATCCCTGAAAACTTTTTTAGACTTGCTTATTTGTGAGAAGCACGAGTATTTTTAATGTGTTATTTTACTATTATTTATTTTTGCAATGTTTCTGACTTGTTTTATTTTTATATAATTTTATATATTTATAAATAATGGGAATTACATTTTAAAGGTGTTACATAAAATAAGTTATTATTATTAATATTATTATTATCATTGTTATTTATTTCTTCTTCTTCTTATTATTATTATTATTAATAATAATATTTTTATCATAAATGTCTATCGAAATAATTTTAAATATTTAATAATAATTTAAAATTGTGAGGGCTTGGAAAAAACACTTTTAACTTTTTAAAAATTAAATAACTTTGTAATAAATGTATTTCCACTTTTTTAAAGTAATATAAGCACATACATTGCTTAAATTTGCTTAAAATGATAAAACACAATGCATTTAAATTAATCTCTCTAAATAAATCTGAATTTTGAGGGCTTAGAACAAAAAACTTGCTAACTTTTCTTAAAATAAATGACCTTGCAGTAAATGTATGAAAATAAACTTTTTACTTTAAACTAGTACAAAAATTGCTTAAATTTGCTTAAAATAATTTAAAACACTTGCAAAATAAATATATTTAAATTAATCTCTGTGAAAAAATCTGAATTTTGAGAGCTTAAAACAAAAAAGCCAACTTTTCGTAAAATAAATAAATATGAAATTAATGTCGTGTTCTTTCCACCATTTTCAACCAGTATAAAAACTAAAAGCAGCTTTAAAAATGTTCTAAATATGTTATAAATATAAATAAAAAATAATAAAAAGTAAATTTTTTTGCTTAAAATATTAAAAAAGGCCTTTAAAATAAATAGATTAAAATTAGTCTCTAAAAATGTATAGAAGTTTTGAAATCAAAGAATAAAAAACTGCAAGCTATTTTTAAAATAAACAATTATGTAATAAATGTTAACACGTCTTTCCACTATATTAAAAATATAAAATTACACTTTAAAATATGCAAAACTGCTTGCAAAATGAATGCATTATAATTAATCTCTATGAATTTTAACCATTAGGAGCACCTAGAACAAATATAAAATATAAAGTAAACAATAAAAAAAATTGGCTTTTGGGTGATTCATTTAAATGTATATATTTTATGATTTAATGTAAGTACTTAAAATAATGAATTTACATTATTCTGTAAGATTATAAGAGCATTTAAAATTAACAGATAAATATCAATAAAGTAACAAAATAATAAACAAATGTCTTAAGATCAGCGAGTCCCGTTAGCTGTAAATGTGCTGAAGAACACAGAGAGTCGTCAGTCTCACTCAGACGAGAGTTTACACATCTGTGACGAGAGTTAAATCAATCCTGCTAAAATAAGACTGATTACTCAACTCACTGATGTCAAAACACATTCTGACCATACAAACTGTAAAGAGCTAAGCATCAGCCATTCAGAACAATGAGTGAATGACCAGCACAAACAAAACAATTACAAACTATTAATGATTTTAATAACTAATTTCAATAATTCACTCATTTTCTTTTTGGCTTAGCCCCTTTATTCATCAGGGGTCACCACAGCGGATGCCTTTCCAGCTGCAACCCAACATTGGGAAACACCCATTCACTCTTGAATTCACATACATACACTATGGCCAATTTATCTTATTCAATTCACCTATAGTGCATGTTTTTGGACTGAAGAGGAACTGGAGCACCTGGAGGAAACCCACGCGAACATGGGAAGGACATGCAAAATCCACACAGAAATGGCAACTGACCCAGACGGGGCTCGAACCAGTGACTTTCTTGCTGTGAGGCGCTTGTGCTACCCGCTGCACCACTGTTACGCCTGATAACTCATTTCTAATAACTAATCTATTTCATCTTTGTCATGATGACAGTACATATTCTTTTACAAAGTAATTAGCAAGACATTAGAATTCAGCTTAAAGTGCAATGCTTAAATAGGTTCGTTAGGCAAGCCATTGGACAACAGTGGAAATAGTTAAAAAATAATTTCTTAAAAGGGCTGATATTATTGCAGAAAGCAGTGAAATCACATTTGAAGCAGATGAAACACAGACCGTCATGAAATGGCCTCCATGGAGTCCAGACCTGAATATTATTGAGGCAGTATGCAGAAAGATACGACTGACTTTAAAGCAGAACTGTGGGAAGGCCTGATATTACATGGCACAATATATCAGTGCCAAACTTAAGGACTGTCTCTTCAAAACAGTATTTGATGGCAAGAGATATCACACTAAATACAGACTTTTGAAGAAGTAATTTTGCTTTGAAAATAGTTTCTTGCTTGTGCACACATCTTAATAAAGAGACCAAAAAATAAATATGAATTATTATTTGAGTTAATATTACAATTATGAAATTATAATTCTTTTTCAAATGTTAACTAAGTGATGTCTATTGCCGAGTTCAGACTGCATGATTTTAGCCCCGATTTTGACACTCCAACAGGTTTTGAGAAATCACCGACAAACACCTGAAATCACTGGCAAATCTGTGCTCGTGCACGTGAGTGACAATCACACAGTATGAACTATCAAAGACGCGATCTAAGAGAATCGCCAATGAGTCGCCAATGCCCGTGAGATATTTGGCATGCTAAATATCTGAAGCTGTCTGTGATTCAAATCCTGCTGTGTGAATGTGTTCTGATTGAAAATAACATCAGCCGATCACCAACATCGATCACCAACAGCCAATGAGAGAGCAGCATTCACTAGTAAGGGTACCTGCAGGCCAGCGGAAGGCTGGAGAAGTTAAAAGCGCTCATTTTCATTTTATTTGGACCCAAGAAATGGAGGGAAAACTAGAGTACATTTGGCAGGAGCACCCGTGTCTGTTTGACATGTCATCTGATCAATATCACAATCAGGTCGAAAAGTAAAAAAGTTGAGGAGAGGTCGCTAATTCCCTTCAAAAGCCAGGTAAGCAACATACAATTCTGAAGCTAAAGGCTTCTTTTTTCCATTATGTAGTTTAGCGGTTCCCAACAGGGGGGTTGCAGCCCACAAGGGG
The DNA here is from genome assembly GCF_052040795.2 of Danio rerio. Lineage (NCBI taxonomy): Eukaryota > Metazoa > Chordata > Actinopteri > Cypriniformes > Danionidae > Danio > Danio rerio. Next base: position 37,536,462 of record NC_141044.1, read on the forward strand.
GCCTCAGCGAACTTTGTGAGGGGTCGCGTCATATTTAAAAAAATCTTAGCAGTGGACAATTAGGAGAATGATCATGTTGCCTTAGTTAATTTTCCCCTTAGCTCAGTGGTCCTCAACCACTGGTGCGTGGATTAATTGGTACCAGGCCGCACAAGAAATCATCAATTATTTCTGTTTTATTTATCTGAGTCTCTTTTATTTTGAAAAGTGTTTTATTTTGAAAAATGACCGTATTCTCTTGCTTACGTCTCGGTCACATGAGCACCCACATTTAGCCCACAAGCAGCAAAACGAGTAAGAAACAGACGTCTTGGGAAAGTTTCTTTGATAAGGGAAAAAGTCGCAGTGAACGACCCGCGAACTGCAAGGAATAGATTCGCAACCCACTTGTCAACAAATCAGGCGAATCCACCATGGCTGTGCAAGAAGATCAACTGATGGAGATCGTAAATGACGGTGGCCTTTTAGGGGGTGTTCGCATATTGCGTATATCTGGAGTCTGCACAAGTTTGTTGTTTCCAATAAGGGTGCGCAATAACCCACAGGCCGCGTGCGCACCACAAGTCACGTGACAAGAATCGACCGATCAGCTTCAGCTTGTATGGAATATTCACATTTCGGTAAGACCATTTTTCTCAGACAAACACAGAACACAAAAACACTGCACTGCTTTGTACTTTTCTCCATAAACAAAACTTGTATCAGAGAGTGAGAGCAATGTTTTGTCAGCCTGTCATCCTCTGAGAAAACGGTTGATGGTCGCATAGCAACCTATGAAACACCCCCAACCCTCCACAGTAAAATCATCAAGCGTTGACCGGTACGCGGTGATAAAAAGAATCACTGCCCTAGCTGAACAAAAATGGACAAATTTGTAATACGTCCTCCACAAAAAAGACAGAGTCTCACTGATTGGCTTAGCAGCTATCCTCACACTAATTGATAGAGCATAACAAATAACATGCAAGTAGTAAATTGTAATAGCCTATATTATTTTTTTTGCTTATACATCAGTGTGAATAGTGAGATTTTTTTTATTGAATTTTAAATAGGGTCAATTCAAAGGCTAAAGGCTTACAATTTTCAGTTATAAAAGGCCTACTGATGTCTTGCTTTTGTATTTTACATTAGTCTATTATTCATTCATTCATTCATTCATTTTCTTTTTGGCTTAGTGCCTTTATTAATCCATGGTTGCCACAGCGGAATGAAAAACATTAGGCTCATATTTGTGCATAAAAATATCTAGACATAGTAATAAACATATCGTTTGTTTTAACTTTTTTGTCATCATTACTGCAAACTTATATGAGCGACTATACCATTAAATGTGGAGGTGGGCCTCACAGTAGTTTCCGGGGAAAAAGGGGATCTCAAGCAAAAAAAAGTTTGGAAACCACGGATGTAGTTAATAATGAAAGATATATTACGCGACCTCGTGTTGTTGCCAGGTCACTTCTCACATTTGTTTAATTGCGAGACGCAGTCGTAAGCGATTCTTCAAAGTCATGCAGTGTGAACTCTTCTGTCGCGATCCATCCTACAGTGTAGGGATGTAACGGTATTGTAAATACCGTAATACCGCAATAGCAATTTTTTTCAATATTACCGTAGTCGCATGACTCGATAAAACTATAGGTCTTCTGAGAAAATTTGCTCAGGCGAATGAAGCGAACGGGAGGTAGCGAAAACTACAATTCCCATCAGCCCAGGCATGGCCATTATCTTTTGCGGTCTGTTGTCGCAACAGATCCAGTAATGCGGAAATGGAGTGTGCTGCTAGTAGCGGGGATGAAAAAGAGCTGGAAATGATCGAACCTAAAGCGGGTTTTAAATCGGATGTGTGGAAGCATTTCGGTCTCTCTGGGGGTGTTGTTGTCGCCGCGCGCGTACTGAATAGCGGTGTTGTCGCGTCAGGCTGGACGGAGGGTGTGTCGCATCGCGGGGGCACTTTTGATCATTTTGGAAGGGCATTTTCTATCCAAGACTAAAAAAGGCATGTGCACTGCACAGGTTGAGCCCTATGTGTGCACTGCAAGTTGGGGAATACGACTAATAACAGTCATGGGGACTGCAGAAACACAGCACACTGTTCAGATTGATGCAGACAATGACTTGTACCGCAAAGAGACCTCTATCTAACTCATGGCTTGTCCTCTCAAGTGGGGGAAAGACAATGCCCAACGTTACCCCACTGCTGTCAACCTTGGCCAAGGAATATCTCTATCCCAGAAACCTCAGTCCCAAATGAGAGGGTTTTTTTCTGTTGCAGGGGACATTGTAAATGCCCAGAGATCCCAGCTTTTACCAGATTATATTATATGATAATTTTCCTTAAAAAACCCATCTCTATCTAAGTGAGTGAGTGATTAAATGTTGAATGTGATGAGTTTTCAACAATACTAAATTGAAACTTTATTTTTTTACATGGTTTAATAATTTTTTGTAATTAAAGTTGAAAAATTGAAGTTCCTGTTTCAAAGCTTACAGATAGATGGCTAATTTGTATATAACTGACACTTTTGGCACTTTTTTGGGGTATTTTCATTAGTTTTGTTTTTCCTGTAAATGATCAATAAATACCGTACCGTGCTATTCATACCGAGGTATTATCGTACCATGAAATTCTGATACCGTTACATCCCGACTACAGTGTAAACACAGCACCTACAGAACGCTAACCCATATAGTCATGAGGTGTGAAAACATCCGTGACAAGACTACTTTGAAAATCCTCTGCATAACAAAACAAAGATATTTTCACAGTATTTCTTATTATATTTTTCTCCGGGAAAGAAATACCTAATTCTTAAGTCTTTAAATGACACTTTGAAGCTACATACTAATATCTTAAAAAATTAAATAACTAGTAAAATATTATAAATAAAAATTTAATTATCAGGAATAACTAAACCTATTATGAGTAAAACGTGTTGACATATTTTCCTCTACTTTGAACAGTTTGAAAATATTTGAAAAATCATAAATATTTCCCGTTAGGGCTAATTACTTTGACTTTAACTGTATAAAAAACAGAGTAATGTGCAGAAGTCAAAGCTAGTGTTGATGAAAGACTTTCACACCGTCTATAAAATATCTAGCAATCAAGTTAGACCAGTAATTATGGTCAAGTAGTGCGAAAACAAACGCATGCCTCTGTCTCCACATTGGATATGTGTGCGGTCTGAACACAGCGCATGTTTGTCCCATTACTCTCTAGCTGAGCAAAATCAGTTATGACGGTAATGAGATTTTGAGTTTTTTGTCCGAGCGGCTGAGGGAACGGGAGAAATGGAGGATGCCGTGAACCGTCAGCTTCTCCTGACAATGAAAAACATTCCCTCCTGCGGCGCTCAGGCTGGAGTGTGAGGGGCATATCAGCATCAATAATCTTTCATCAAGTCAAAAGCACTGGGCTGCAGCCGCCAACCACTCAATAGAGGAGTGAGTGTGAGCCATCAGTCGCCGACAGACAGAGATGGAGCAGATCCAAAGGGCCATCTTCCCTTTACACGCGCACCTTTGTAGGCCAGATGTTACATCTTTGTTCTGCCTTTGCACTGAGGGAGAAACGGACACGCTTTTAAGAAACAGCAGCTCGATCCATGTAAACAAATGGACATTAAAACCTGCTTGAACATTGTTGTTCACTTTTCGGCAAATGTACTATCAGCTGATTAAAAGCATAGAATTGGGGGAGTGATGTATATATCAGCTGACAAAAGTACTTTTAAAAATCGTATATATATATATATATATATATATATATATATATATATATATATATATATATAATTTTCGACATTCAACTTTTTGTTCAAATGTAAGCAAAATTTTGTAAGCAGAATTCACAATGATGTCATAGATTTTTCAGATGACTCATCTGTTGAGCTGCATCCCAAACATCACAAATACTGCAGAAGACCTATTGGAACCTACATGGACCCAAGATTCTCACAGAATTCAGTCAAGTTTGGAGAAGTAAAAATCATGGTTTGGGGTTACATTCAGTATGGGGGCGTGCGAGAGATCTGCAGAGGGGATGGCAACATTAACAGCCTGAGATATCAAGACATTTGTGCTGCCATTACATTACAAACCTCAGGAGAGGGCAAATTCTTCAGCAGGATAGAGCTCCTTCTTATACTTCAGCCTCCACATTAAAGTTCCTGAAAGCAAAGAAGGTCAAGGTGCTCCAGGATTGGCCAAACCAGTCACCAGAATGAACATTATTGAGCATGTCTTTGAGTTATTGCAGAGATGTATGGATGCAGTCATCCAAGCTCATGGGAGTCATACATAATAATTTTTTTTTTCCCAGTGCACCATGACTTTATATCCTATACTGTACATTATTTCTATTAAGTGACAAGACTTTTGTCTAAGCAATTAAATAATTAAAAATCAAGGCATGATCATATTTTATGTTGGTGAAATAATTGTAATCTAGGGGTCTTTGCCATTCATAAAAGCCACTTCTAAAATCAAATGATCAACTAGAAGTTGCTTTGCTCTGCCGTGTTTGACCTCTTGTTTTCTGATGCTAGCCACCTGGACCGACCTCTCATCTATTTACTGGTTGGTTCCTTCCTTCCTTCCTTCCTTCCTTCCTTCCTTCCTTCCTTCCTTCCTTCCTTCCTTCCATCCATCCATCCATCCATCCATCCATCCATCCATCCATCCATCCATCCATCCATCCATCCATCCATCCATCCATCCATCCATCCATCCATCCATCTATCTATCTATCTATCTATCTATCTATCTATCTATCTATCTATCTATCTATCTATCTATCTATCTATCTATCTATCTATCTATCTATCTATCTATCTACATAATATCTATATTTATTTTTTTAAATAATAATATCTATATTTAAGTTTTTGCTTTTTCATGGTTTATTTCAAAATTCAATTTTAAATTCAGTTTTAGTTTAAACTTATTTTAGTTGATAAGCATAAATAATATTTTTTTCATTTAAAAAAAATCAGTTTCTGTTTAGTTACAAAAATAATCTAAATAAAATAATATAAGCCACAGTAACTGAAAAAGAAAAAAGGCAAACACTCTCTAATTTCCAATTGTCAAATCTCATTAAAGTGTACTTAAAATATCTGTAAAGATATATATAGATTTTAACCATGTCCAGACTGTAAAGCCTGTAACCCTTGACTTCCATATTATGTGTTTTTCCCATCATGGAATTCGATGGTTACAGGTTACCAGTTTTCTTCAAAATATCTTCTTTTGTGTTCAACAACATAAATAGGTTTGGAAACAATTGAGAAAGAGCAAATGTTCATTTTTGGGTGAACTATCCCCTTTAACGAAGCAGGATTGCATTGAAATCAGCAGCTGATGCTGTATTAAGATGCAGTGCTGTCTGCTGAAGGTGCTGTCCGACTGAACTGATCCCCCGTGGAGTGATGGATTCACCCCCCTGAGTGATGGATAGATGTCAGATCAGTGGGCCCCGGGGCCGCGATCACACACTCTAATACTGCCCTTAATTGGCCCCACAAAAACACTCTATTCTCCAGGTCATTAAACAGATTGGGAAACACCTGGAGACATGGCAGGTGAGCAGACGCACACAATACAGCCTCATCTTCAAGCAGATCTAATGTTGAGACGAGCACTGATCAGAGAACAGCCACTGGAGCACCAGCTTATCTGAAGATGAGGCCAGAGTCAGAGCGAAAGGACCACAGCTGATGTTTTAAGTCCAACAGTGCAAAAAAAAAAAAAAAAAAGAGTTTGATCCATAAAATAATGATAAAAGCTGGTTAGGAAAAGCAAACATTACTCAAACTGATCAGAAAAGCTGCTGTTTGGTTGGAATATGGGCTTAAAAACTGAGCGAGAGAGGATTGAAGAAGAATTGTGTTCTTTAGGTTTGCAATCCAAAAAAGAATTAAAGAACCTGGGTGTTATTTTCGATTGTGATCTTAATTTAAAATCTCAAATTAATCAAGTTACAAAAACTTGTTTTTATCAATTAAGAAATATTGACAAAATTCGTTCTTTCCTATCTTTTGATGATGCCAAGAAATTAATTCATGCTTTTATTTTCTCTCGCCTTGATTATTGCAATGCTATTTATCCTGGTTTACCTAAGGGTTCTATAATGAAGTTGCAACTGATACAAAATGCAGCAGCTAGAGTTTTAATGAAATTGAAGAAACGAGAGCTCATCACACCCGTATTAATAGAATTACACTGGTTACCTGTGCACCAAAGAATAGATTTTAAGATTCTTTTATTGGTTTATAAAGCACTTCACAACATGACACCTTCCTACATTTCCGACTGTTTATCAAAATATAATCCAAACCGTTTGCTACGCTCTTCTAGCGCTGGGCTTTTAGAATTTTACTCTGTAAACCTGATGCGATCTGTCGGCACTTCTTTTAGCCATTATGCTCCAAAAATTTGGAACTGCCTCCCTCTTAAAGTGAAAGAATCCCCTAGTATTCATGTTTTTAAAAGCGTGTTAAGACACATCTTTTTAAAATTGCTTTTGAATACACAAGCTTTTAAGGTGTATGCATTATATTTATATTGTTTAGGTTTATGTGTGTATGTTTGGTGTGTGCTTGCATATATAAGGACTATTGTGTGCGTGATCATGTGGATATATGCTTATATTTTGTGTACATGAATGCTTTTATCTGAGTATATGTGACAAGTTTATGTGGTCTGTTTTAATGCTTTTTTGTTGTTGTTTGTGAGGCACTTTGAGTTGCATGTATGTTGAAAAAGTGCAATACAAATAAAATGTATTATTATTATTATTATTATTATTATTATAAAATTAAGTAGTAGTACATCAAAAATGACCTTTGTGTTCAAGCTTAGGCCCTGTTTACATTGCCAGTTAAATGTAACCCAATTCCGATTTTTGGCTCATATGTGACACAGATCGGATCTGTTCTATGACCGTGTAAACACGGAAAAAACGCATGCGAAAAAGCCTGTGTGTGTTTGAGACTGACCTGGTGCTGTCCACTCCAGGTTTGTTGTATTCATCCACACAGGCCTCCCAGACGCTGTTGGCCATTGCGTTCCCGATGGCTGTCATCACCATGCTGAGCTCCACAGGCCAGTCGTCCAGATCCAGAGAGCGCACGCGGGACAGATGAGTGCCCAGGTTCCTGTGCATCCCGGAGCACTCGATGCAGATCAAAGCACCCAGATTCAGACTCGCCCAATCCGGATCTCAAGCAAAATAAAAAGGAACAATTGGGCATTAAAAATATGACAATGTGTTGTATTAAATTAATACATGTATTTTAAATTATTCACTTTTTATTACTGTGGGTGAAAGTTTACTTTAATAATTACATTTTGAATAAGATAAATATTGTATAAATATATATATATATATACACGCACACAGTTGAATTCTGAATTATTAGCCCCCCTGAATTATTAGCGCCCCTGTTTATTTTTTTCACCAAATTCTGTTTAATGGAGGGAAGATTATTTCAGCACATTTCTAATCATAATAGTTTTAAAAACTTATTATTAATAACGGATTTATTTTATCTTTGCCATAATGACAGTAAATAATATTTTACTTGATATTTTTCAAGACAATTCTATATAGCTTAAAGTGACATTTAAAGGCATAACTAGGTTAATAAGGTGAACTAGGCAGGTTAGGGTAATTAGTCAAGTTATTGTATAATGATGGTTTGTTCTGTAGATTATCGGAAAAAAAATTAGCTTAAAGAGGCTAATAATTTTGTCCCAAAAATGTTTTTTTTATTTTATTAATAACTGCTTTTATTCTAGCCAAAATAAAACAAATAAGACTTTCTCCAGAAGAAAAAAATATTATCAGACATACTGTGAAAATTTCCTTGCTCTGTTAAAAATAATTTGGGAAATATTTAAAAAAATAAAATAAAATCAAAAAGGGGCTAATAATTCTGACCTCAACTGTATATATATATATATATATATATATATATATATATATATATATATATATATATATATATATATGTATAAATATATATATATATATATATATATATATATATATATATATATATATATATATATATATATATATATATATATATATATATATAAGCAATATCACACGAGTAGCAGTGCGATGTGGCTGTATACTAGCACTGGTGGGAGGCGTGCACAGATTTAGATATTTTTTTATATGCACACACAAAAACAAAAAATTAAAATGCTAAATAATGGAATTGATTTTCTGACTTTGGCTCTTGTTCAATTGGCTGGGTTTACTCACTTTGACGTAATGTAAATAAGCTGAACAAAAAAAAATTAAAGAAGAAAGCATTTGATCAAAATAATTCAGTAATTTGATTTTCAAAAATTGTTGATCATTTTTCAGATATTATTTATTATTATTTACAGTTAAAGATTTAATTAAAGTACTTTGTATTTATATTTTTGCTATATTATTTTTGTAAAATAAAATAAATAATGTAAACAACCCAGCAGAAGGAGATTAAGAATTGATTAATAGTCAAATAAGTTACCATAAATGCTG